>NC_047664.1:72357603-72647603 GCF_011762505.2 Arvicanthis niloticus | reverse complement strand
GCCAGCTCCATGGACATCTCATTTGACTTATATCTACCCAGTATCCTCACTGTTCAGTGATGGCCAGCACCATGGATGTCTCATTTGACTGATATCCCCTCAGTATGCCCACATTCCCTGTTTGTCATACTATCTAATTCCAGATAAACACAATTTTGGGTCTGAACACATGAGGTTTCTAGTAGGAAACACACAGTGGCTTTGAACAGCATTTTTTTTTTGAGTAATTTTGTAATACAAAATAGATTTTTGGAATCTAAGTCTATTGTAGGAAGGACTAGTTACAATTGATTATATTAGACATTTTCTATTTCATGAAATTAATAGCATGTCACTCAAACTCTCTTGCTAACAAGATATAAAAGTAAACAACTTACTTTCAATTTCCCACTCCTTGAGCAGGTCATGTATGGCATTAATAACTTCCCAATCATAACAGTAATTGTCTCATATTTGGCTGAAAACGTCTGATAACATTAAAAGTTTCATGATGAGAAGAATTTGTTTGAAGGAAGAACAGTCATAAATGTAATAGAAGTGTGATGACACTAGCCAGAAATCATTTTCCAAGATTACTGAAGCAGCAAGTGTGTTTCTACCATAAATTCCTTACTTCCAAATAATGTGACAATAACTGAGATATTTTCATATGTTCTTATTTATAACTGAAAAACACTAGAATTGATTTATAGACTTTACTATAAGAGACATTTTTATAATGCTGTTTCTTCTGTTTAATTATCTGCTATATTTAAATAAAAGTAACCATAGTATAAATACAATTTTCTATCTACCAAACTAAAATGATTATATATCTACTTTATTGAGTTTTTGACTAATTATTTTGTTTATTCTTCACTTGTCACATACAGTTTCTTTTAGAACAATTTTTCAGTCCTCAAAAGTATTTGCAAAGATAGATAGGATTTTATACCACACACACACACACACACACACACACACACACACACACACACACACTGCAGTGATGTTTCTAAAATGCAAGGGGGAATAAGTAGGTAGATATCAGGTTTCATATATGTTCCATCAAAGTTCTATGAAGCACATAGATTAGGATTTCCTGCACTAATTTCTAAGTGAGTAAAAGGTGTCAAAATGGAGCATAGTCTATTTCAAACAGGTACATTGAGGAGAAGACATATCAGAAAACAGCATCTTTGGTAAATCAAGCCTCTCCTGATATATTTCGTGTCATTGCAGAAGAATGGTAGGACTCAAAGAGAGAATTACTGAGCCATTAGTACCATTGTCACTAGAATATATTAAAATATAGCCCACTGGCTCACCTAACTCTGCACCTTAGAAGCTCAAATGTGGTCTAAGTTCAGAGGTTCCCCAAAAGCAGAAAGCATTTGAGTTTATTAAGTCAATTCCTTTTCACCTCCAGTCGTGGTCAAGCATTCATAGTAAAGTACCTCAAGAATATTTTGTACTTCAAAGGGGGAAAACAAGAGTAACCAAATCGTATCCTTAATCTAGATATGACAGTGAACATTATATATACACACACACTCACATGCATGAATACACATACACAAGCAGAGAGAGAGAGAGAGAGAGAGAGAGAGAGAGAGAGAGAGAGAGAGAAGGCCTTGTAGTTAGTAGAAGGAAGGAAAGGGGGTGAAGCAGATGGAGTTATTATTATGCATATAAAGCAAGGAAATTAATTTAGGTCCAGGTAAAATTTCAAGAGGCCAGTAGTACAGCTTTCTGTTTCTGAAAATATATTTTAATTCTTTTAAGCAAAGATGGGTCCTGAAACTATGAGTTAGGAGACACTGTAGTTAAGGGTCTTTAAGAAATCAAGATGAGTGTGTGTCAGTGACATGGTCTTGGATGGAAATAGTAGTTGGTACAGGATAGGTTCCACACCATTGTAAAGTACGGAATGCAAGAAGACAGTTTGCTGGCATTCTAAGTGACACAAATGTAATGGAAAAAACAAACCAACAAACATCTTTCTTTAGGATACCAAGCTCAGACCTGTGTTGATTTCTTTCTTTCACTTTATTACACTCACTGTCATGCTTTGTTCTCCAGAATGTAGGCTTAGCTATTTCCTCCTGGGCCTTTGTGTTGGCTGGGTCCTGTTCTCAGCGCAGTATCCCTTACTACATTGCAAGCTCCTTCTGATTGTCAGCATCGATTTCAATGCCACCTTCTCGGAGATGATTCCTCCATCTTCCCACCAGTGTTCTCTGCTCTCATCCAGACATCACTGTCCCAGTCCTTTATGTTCAATGCTGCATTTGTTTATGGTCTGTCTTCTTTCTATGAGGGCTGGGTTATTTGTATCATCTCTTAGGTCTGTCTCCAGGACCCAGAAATGTGGACTTTCCTAGTGTCCAACAACTGTTATGCTAATATCTTATGTTTTCCTAAAGGCTGTTTTTTTAACTTATAAAGCAATTTGTAGCGGGGACATCATTTACTAGTTCATATTATTTTTCTACATCACCCTAAAAATAGCAAATAGAAATTAAGTAATATATCACTTAAATTTCCCAATAAAAAAACCTTGATATGTAAAAATTACCATTTTAATGTAGTATAATTGTTGTGAGCACTGTAAATCAGAAAAGTCCATGTCTTTCCACAGTGTCAGATGCATTGAAAAATGACAAATTAACATGCTATGTCAGTTTCATTGATTGTAATTTACCAAGTAGTTCCAATTTCCTTTGGTAGGTAGCCACTGGTATTCACAGGTTCTTTTATTATCATTTACATTAATACAGTCATTCTCAATCACATTTTACACTTCATACAATGATGTGTAGTTTGTAAAATGTCTAAAAGGGGGTTAAAGAGGTCATAGAATTCAAATATTTTACTAGAGGCAGGCAGAATTGTATAGAGAGTCACTGTAAATAATTATATATTAATGGATATGGTTGAAAAACTGTTGAAGTTATGCTGGACTGAGCAGAGTGTCAATCTCAGCCACAGAGGCAATGGACTACAGGTGAGGTGTGGAACCTGGCCTAGGTGGGCATTTAGCCAGTCAAACAGACGGATAGACAGATGGCAGTTCAACAAGGTGGCATCAGTCCATGGGGAACTTGCTGAGCTGAAGCCTTGGGGACCATCAGGACTCCTCTAGATAAATGCACACACCAGGTGGCCAGATGGCAGGTGGTAGAGTTGTTATTACATCATGTTAGATACCTTTTTCAAAAAATGAGGTCTAGTTAAGAGTATAATGTTTTGGTTTTTTTATTTATTTTTTATTGGATATTTTATTTACATTTCAGATGCCATTCACTTTTCCCCATTTCCCCTCCCTAGAAAACCTCTATCCCATGCCCCCTTTTCCTTTTATACAAACATTTATACAAACATTTTAAAAATGTTAATATAATAAATAAATAATAAATATAATAATAAATAATTAATAAATTGCAAACATTTTAATAAATAAATTTTGTTTAATAAATAATAAATAAAAATGTTTAACAAACATTTTGTTAATAAATAAATATACAAACATTTTTTAAAAATGTTAATCAAAGGCTTTATAAGTTTGGTAATGCTCAGTCAGAAGTGTAACCCAATACCCAACCTAGATATATCTATCTAGATATCAACTATCTTTGACTGGTGGAGACACGTGAACATCTGCCTCCATGCCCCCACCCCTCTTTCTCTCTCTTTCTCTCTCTCGTCACCTAGCTTCTCCTCTCCTTCTTCTCCTCGTCTCCTTACTCCTTCTCTTCCTCTCCGTACTCCTCCCACCTTAGCTCCTCCTACATATCACCCTTTCTGTTAAAATAAAACTTTTCTCTCAAAATACAATTAGAGCATAATTATACCAATTTGTACCAGTGAGGTACAAGATAGTCCTAATACCCAGTCCATCATTTTGTGAACTAACCAGAACTTCTGTCATCTCTCCTAACTAAAACACTTAGTTCTGAACATGGCTTTTTCTTGGGTTTAGAATGAATGTCAGCTGAAAACCATCCACTCAAATCTTTTCTCTCAAAGTAAACAGCCAGGATTGGCTATGAGACTATAAGTTTTCAACCCCGTCATAAATCCAGAATAATTGAGTTAACTGAAATTATGGGAAGCACTAAGCATAACTTCTAAAACTTAGCCAATTTATAGATGCTGCTGAACATCTGGACAGACTCTATACTACAAAATGTTATAGCATCTGATCTTCAGCCTTCTGGCCCAGGATCATCTGACAGACCTTAGTGATGCAGAATTATTAAGGGCTGATTACTCTGTCTAGGCAGATATAATCAGTCGACTATTCTGCGAATGTGTCCTTTTCTGGACAGTAATTTGTCTGTAGATGGAAAGAGGCAATTCTTGTCTAGTAGCTGTCTCACCACAACTGGAGTAACTCCAAAGATGCTCAATTTCTTCTTAGAATTCAATACAGGAAACTGTCAGGAGCAGACAGGTCTCTAATCAAAATGAACATTAATACAGAAATGTTTGTAACGTCAATTCTGTGGACTTCTGACGTTTTGAAAACCAACTATCCACGTAAGGTAACCTGGACTGTTGTCTGTTAACTCCTCTCAGCTATTTCTAAATAAAATATAGAAAACACCCTAACAATAAACTCCGAGCCATGATTTTGCTATAGGCCCTTAACTCACAGGCTAACCATCTCAAATCAGTTAAAAAAAAGTTGAAGGGCTGGGTCTAAGCCTTGTACTCCTAAATGCATTTTTTCATTGGTTTGGTATGTGCAGTTTATCATCAGGCCTGCTTTTTTGTTTGATTGTGTTCATCTTGATTTTTTTTCTGATATAGTTTTACTACACACCTATGTAACCAATCTACATCGCTACAATTCTATAAGCAGTGCCATTTTACTTACAATGACGCTGTCAGCCGGTATCTCATCATTGCTGTCATCTATATGAAGAAATAAGTTGTGCAGACACCCTGCTTCTTTCTTTGTACTCACAATAGTGACAAATGCTACTTTGTGAGCTCAATCTCCCAGGGATATTTCATGTCCTGTGCAATAACTCAGTAGAACAGAACAGATCTCCACAATGGCCAGCAAGGGAGGGAACCTTTGCTCCCAGGACCTAAGGAGGTTCATGGGCTGCAAAACATGGGGTTCCTTGTATTATAAGCCTAATATGTCATAGCAGAAGCATGCAAGTTTCCTTGTACAAATTCCTTCTTTTGTTCCTTCTATAACTCTAAAGATGAGTTATACTGTCATTTTTTATGGAAGAATAAAAAAGGGCCTTTAAAACATAATGCTATTTTATGGCTGAGCTGGGATTTGAACTCATATCTAAGTTCTTTCCACTGTGGTATTCTGTTTCAATTAAAAATTTTCATAGGGTTAGGGGATAATGTAAAATTACTATTCACATATTTCAAAGGGGATGATCTAAGGTTTGATGCTAGAATATAAATATTAATATCAACAAACTTTATTGAGTCATATGCCTGGCTGAGACTAATCTAAACTTCAAACACATCTTGGCATAACCCACAGGCTGGTGGGCCTGCCAGCTCAACATATTTCCATTGAGTTATTTCCTTGTGTAGAAATGTTCTTTTTTTAATTTCCATTGAGTGAAGTTTCTGGGATGGGACATTAGAAGGTTCCTTGTGGGATTATTTGTGCGAAGAGAGGTGAAAGGAAATAAGAGTTGCATTTGAGTATCTGATGCTATCCTGGTGAATTAAGCATAAACTCTAGGAGAATTAATGAGAGTTGAGTGTGAAGTGACTTTGCAAATGCAGTACTTGATGAGTCACAAACACAAGTAACAGAGCAAGACGGGTCTCATAAAACATCTTCGGCAAGCAATAAGAAAAAGCAAACTTCCCCCACTTCCCCACTGGACAGGCCATGGTCTCTGCACTTGGGGGCAGAGTTTGTATAGAGCACCCGCAAAAAGTGCCAAATATGGTGGTACTCTGACTCTGGGAGGTTTAGGAAAACCAGAGAGTGCTCAGCTCTATGGAAGCATCAAATGATTTACTAACATGGAAAGTTTAAGCAGCCCCTTAGGAGCTGACCAGCAGCCAACGGGATCGTTTGGGAAATGACAGACATATTTTAGAAGGCACATGAGATAGCTGTGTGCATTCTGGCCAGGCTGAGACTAAAGAACAATGCCAAGCTAGTTAAAAGGCTTAGAAACTAACAGAGGAGCACGTTTGTGCACACACTGGAGACAACCTTATAAGTTTTTGTTAAAAGGTTCAGCTTGGCTTAGCGTGTCCATTGCTGATAATTCAATGGCTACCCACCTCATTACTGGTTACATTCTAAGTCCAGACTCGCTTGAAGAGCTCACAGTTTTCCATTGTGGATCAATATGTAGTAATACTCTCCCTAGTCTTCACCATATATAAGTTTACAATAATTGTATAGACTGAGTTCCGTTATGACAGTTTTGTGCACGTATATCATACACTTTGTTCACATTCACTCCTATTACCCTCTCTCGTCGTTCTGTTTCCTTCTGATGGACTCCATTCTTTTCCTAAATAGTCCTATATTTTCATGTCTTTTAAATTTTATTTCAAGTCTAATTTCAGAATAAAAAACCAAAATGGTGATATTTATCTTTCTAAGTCTTGCCTATTTAGTTTAATACAGAGATCTCTGGTTTTGTCCGTTTTCCTTCAAATGACATGGTTTTATTCTTTATTTTTCTACCTGAATAAAGTTAATATATATGTGATATATATTTATGTATATGCATATGTATATAATTCATCATCCACATTTCTGCCTCATTGAGATCTAGATTGGCTACATGTTGCAGGATAGTTGAATCCCATTTTCACTTCTTTTGAAAGCAACAAAAATGTTGTGTGGATTAAAATACCAACAAAAGTCATAGAATCTAAAGGAGATTAAAATTTTGTGCTTCAATTTTTTTTCATTACACATTTAGTGTTCCAAAGAGATGCATTGTACTGCCACACTGTCAATTTGGGGCACCTTTGTGTGTAAATTCAGAAATTACTCAAAATTTTAGCACTAAATGGAACTGAGAAGTTCATAAAGAACAAGCTACCTCCCCTGTTTTAGAGCTGAAGAAACTGAATGCAAGCTAATGTCTTAAGCAAAGCCATGTGATATATGAGAGGAAGCCGTAAAAAGAAAGTAAATGAGAGCTCCAGTTGCCCTATGCACTTGCAACCCAATGGCTCCCAAGAAAGATACTTTTGCTTTTTAAATGTCCTCTTGGTACTTTGCATTACCACACTGTGGAGATTAGAGACCACCGGGGTGACAGGGGATGGTCCCAGAATTGAAAATAGTGAGTAGAGTCCTAGACATAAGGACTATGTTCCCTGTGCATAGGACAATGCAAAGGTGGTTAGTGGAAATGTTTCTAGATTTTTTTTAATTTAAATGATCATGTTCCCATTCTGCTAGGGAAGAAGATAGGGTCTTCCTATCTCATTCTAAATAACTTAGGGCATGGAGCAGAAATGAGCCCAGAGGTAGGAGAAATTTAGAATCAGCTGCATAGTCACAGAAACACAAAGGAAATCTCACCCACACTGTAAAACATCAATTTTCTCAGCACCTTGTAGACACTGTAGAAACTGACTCTAGAGATTCTAGAGTTGATTCTTCAGAGCTCCCAGACTTCTGAGAAATAGCACACTGCTATTTCATGTGGGAAAGAGAGGTGGATGCTGAACCCTGACAGTATTTCTGTACCTTTAACCATTTCATTTTAATTAAAACTCAGATATGTGTAAGTTTAGTTTGAGAGAACTTATGAGAATGGACAATAATTAGTCTAAATCAATTTTCCATGATAAGTTATAACGATTACCATTCAGTGGCTTAGAAGACAATAAATAACTTCTATGTTTACTTTTGAAAGCCCAGAGCACATATTGGCAGAAGCATTTGCACAGAAGGTTGAAATATAAATGGAGTGACATTTCATCTCAACACATTCTGTTTATTTAAGCTGTTATTGATGTTTGTCCTTGAGATGTTCAATTTAATTTACCCTCCGTGAAAGAAACCATAGCTACTCTGCATCCATATTGATGACTTACTCTGAGAATTCTTTTTCATTAAAAAGTGATCAGTTTTAGTGTCAAGCAAGCAGGCTGAAATTTTCTTCTTAAGTTTTTCTTTAAAGGTATCTTTATTTCTATAAAATGTATACCCAAGGTCTTGATTAGGAGAAAAACAAACTACCTAGGATCCTAAAGTTGGTAACTAGTGGTGCAGATTTTTTTCACATCACAAGCTATTTCTGATTCAAAAATAATATCTGAGGAATTGAGGCCAAGGCAAAGTACAGAACAGTTTGGAGTAGAAGTGGTAGGCATAAAAAAAAGTGATAATTATTAACACATTCAAGGCTCCAGAGTAGAAAATGTAATTCCAAAAGAGAAGCAATGTCAATTAGTAGGCACTATTGTAGAACAAGGAGACAAGGAGTCCTAAGAAAGTGATGGGTAAGAGGCAACATGATAGTACTGTATTGACAAACATTGGTATGCCTGACCAAAACCCAAGGGAATTCTCAGGTGGAATGATCCCACTTTAATTATGGATCAATTTTGCTTGATTGATATTCTCATTCAAGGTCTTAAATGTGAACATATTGATGTATATTCTTTGTGCTGTTATAATCAATGAGAAAGTTGAATGTGCTATGCAATGGTTGGCTTTATGCTAACATCTTATAAAATTGGAAATATAATTTTATATTAATATTTCTTTTGTACATGGACCATAAGGAAATCTGGAAGTTGGAGTGGCTTAAGAGAAGCTCAGGAAATTTTTCTACCTTATAGTAACGTGTGATATGTGTGACTGTACATGTGTAATGAAGTCTTCAAAAAGCAGAGGTCTAAAAGATGCAGTTAAGACATAGGTCAGTGTCACCCACTAACTTAAATGACCAGTTTTACAGAGCAGGGGACATTACCAAGACCTGAATTTCAAGTCATCAGTAAATCACTGAGAATCCATCAATTACCTAAAGACTAATTACCTCCAAAGTCCATCCAATCCTATTTTTAGTCTGATGTTCTTGCGAAAAGCTTATTGGAAGTAGGCTAATCTTTCCCTTCTTTTGTAAAAGCACACTATCAATCAGGATATTTGTGTGGCACTTTACCAGAGGAGGTCAAAGCAGCTGAGTATGAATGAACAACTGATCATTTCTGAGGCAGTTACATGAAATCTGCCATTAGAGACAGTATTAATGTGAATTTGCTGATTTTTCTATACACCTGACAATTTCTTGACTTGGTGATGTCAATGGAAGTTCAGAATGACCTTATTTATTAAGATAGAATATTTTGGTTAACAGGACAGCTCTATTGTAAATGGGAATATACATATATATATATATATATATATATATATATATATATATAATTATTAAATGGGATAGTATCTATCCTGCATACACAGAGGAAATGGATAACAGAGTATGTCAGGGAACAAAGTCCTCTGGACTTTATTGCAATGCCTATAGTTGAAATAAAAAAACAATGGCTCATGAATATTAGTGATATGCCATGTTACTAAAACTACAAGCCCACTATATTTCTATGCTCTAGCCAATTTTCTCCAAATGGTAGGCATGCCTGACAGATGGTAGGGAAGATAATTTTAAGTAATTTTTTTAAAAAATAGCAAAAAAATTACATAGTAAGAAAGTTATTCTCTTTTTAAATATCATTCAATAGTTTTTATTTACATCTCATAGAAAGCCTTAGAGTGAGGTTGGTGCAATTTCTTAATGTCTCTGTATCATTGATTCATTTCTAGTTTTAACTTTAAAAAACGCAGATTAGATGCACAGCAAGCAGCAGACTTTGGCTAAAATTTGAAGACATCTACTTATTGAATTAATGTTTAAAGCCCTCTATCTCTCAAAGAAACATTTGCTTTCTCATTTTTTTTCAGTGAGATAAGGTCTCTTTTGAAATAAATTAATTTGGGCTCTAAACAAGTGTTGATAGAAACACCAAATGAATGTCAACCCAGGTGAGCCCCTAGCTATTATAAAACCCATGAAGCAGAGAATCAGATGGCTAAAGCTGAGTGGAACTGGCAATAGCTGTATCATCTCTATCAATAATTACAGTTTGTAGATTCTTTTATTGGTATAATTTTATGTACTATCTAATGTTCTTCATAGTTACATAAAATATGTCAGTCAAGTATTACCATCTCTGTCTTTTAGAGTGGCAGAAACTACAATTAAAAAGAATGAATTGACGTGTGCATGTGTGCATGATGATGATGATGATAGAGTAATTTATAGAACCCTAATAAAAGTTGGATTTATTTTCTCCGTAATTTATTCTCCCTTGTTTTATAGTCTACTACTATAACTACAAGGTCTTCTGACCCATCAATCAATGACAGTAGAAATCCTGATATAAAAAATAAAATGTATGCATTAATTGGATTTTCATGTTTTTAAGCATCTAAGCCTAGGGAAATATAGACTTCTTATCTAAAATATCTATTAGACTCTAACTGGATAAATTGAAAAGCAAAAATCATTTAATATGAGAGCTATGAAAAAAAGATATATCATAAAAGTATAAGACTGCAAGCTTTAACACAAAACTCATGAATTTTATATGAAGTTTTTGAGATTGCAGGGAAAAACACATTGCATGGCATACAGAATTTTAAAAGAAGTATGAAATCAAATATGCAAATCGGATATTTATGCTTGACAATTTAGAAAATATTTTGTCACCTGAGTTATGTCAATTTTAGTATAAACTTTATTGTTCAGTCTTCCAAATGACACAGTCACTTATGTTATTAATGCAACAAGTATTAAAAACAAAGGCCCTTGAGTGTGAAGTCTCAAGAATAATGCCCCAGGATATGCGTGGACATACCTCTTTTGCTTGAGCCCCCTAAATGTTTTAAGGATGGGAAAATCTAATCTTGTAGCTGGGCCTGATTCATAACATTCTTTAGGTCTTAGTTTGGGTCAGCTTTTCGGAGACATCAAGGCTTTCATTATGTCATCTTAAGCTGGGATTATTTTTCATTCACAGTATTTCTTTGTTAGAGATCACTATTCATTCTAAGACATGATCTTACAAGATTAGTGTTAAATACCCTTCTTTTCATTCCAGCTTCTGGATAATGTTCAAACTATAAAGATCTACTCACCTGAGGCACATGCCTTACATACTGAGCGTTTTTCATAATTTAAGATATATCTGAGCAGGTTACTCCGAAAGGGCACAAAACTAGACCGATCCTACCTGTCTTTGCCCACAAAACCACAGGAGGAGTACAGTTAATGAGCTGCCATGGGCAGCTAAGACATCTTCCCTTGTAGGCTGACAAACCACTCACTAGGTCTGCAAAGTTATTTTTGATTACTTTTCTCGGAGGGGCTTATTTTTAAAAGAGCACAAGTTGGCTCGGGTAGATTGTGCAGTGGTACATGCTAATGTGTTAATTTATCATAATACACTGCATATGTACTCAGTATTTCACATTCATGCTTTCTTCATCCTAACCCCCACATTTCAAAACTGGTGGGATGGTATTATTAGTTTCCTTTCACACACAACAAGCAGTAAGTGTTCACCAGTTGTTGTGTGGGCAGAGTTAATTCGTCACATTCAGGACAGGCTTCTCAGTTTTGAATGGCCAAGATCTCTCTCTCTGATGATTTTCATTGCACAGAGGAGGACCCTGAAAAAATAGGATGCTGAATACTTAGGGTGGAAAAAGATGGCTAGGAAGGGGATGAGATTCCAGGAACTCTATCTTTGAGCAGAGGTAAGAGGCCACTAAGAGCAGAGGTAAGGGGTCAATGTTCTAATAAAAACTGAATATAGATGTCAGAAAAGAGACCCCAGAGTTGAAATTGCATATTACAGTATGTTAGAGCTGAGAGATGTCCTCAAGCCCATAGGTTTCAAATCCTCTATGTGTTGAAGACCAAATAAGGGCTAAGAAGCAGATTAAATAATAAACTGAGAGAGAACATTGGCTGAGATAAAAATCAGGCTTCCCGGTTTCACACCCTGCTTTTCCTTCCACTAACTTAAAACATTGTTTAAAGGCGATGTTTTAGGATTTAAGTTTAGCTGAAATTATTTCAGTACAAATAATGAAGTCATGGTGGCCATTTTGATGGGACAGGTAATAAATCAGGTTAAAAGGAAAAGTACAAAAAGGAAAAGAAGTGACCAGTTTTACACCTCTACTTAGTCATGCATCTTCTCTAGTAACAAGTTATACAGCAATATTTCTAATCATTTATAAAAGTATGTGCTAATGAGACTTTTTTTAAAAAAGCTATTTTGCATGTCCTTGATAGGTTAATTTTAGAAAGAGGAAAAAATGGAGCAAAGTATCTCATATGTTTTCCTTAAAACTTTATTTAGAAGGGTGTGATATTCTGTAGGCAAACTCTTCCTTGAGTGATTGTGTTTTTCTTAGCATGATTGAGAGAGTGTGCAGTATTTTTAGGGAGTGTTTTGACAAGATATACTTAGCAATTTGTAAATAATAGAAAACTTGCTGATTGTACATTCTACTCTGGATATATTTGCCTCAAAGACTTTTTAAAATTACTTAGTTCTTTGAAAATTTCATCGATGTATATAACACATTTTGATTCTCTCTCCCTTCATCCTTTCTTAGATTCTCCCTCTGTTCCTTGCCAATACCTAACCCCTTGTCCTTACAGTAACTTTCCCAGAGTTTTGACATTTGATTTTTCTTTGTGATCCATTTATTTCACCCAGGACCATCTGTGTGAACACTGGATGAGGACTATCTACTGGGGCCTGTTAAGGTCAGTGGTGGATACCCAGACCCCAAGATTTGTGATCTCCCCCATCATGACACTTAGTTTGGTCTCAGGCCTAAAATCCCATCAATGTGCTAATGAGAAAAAGAAGTTGTCTATAGTGCATTTTTGCTTGGTTGGTTTAGCTTTGCTTTCTTTACAGATAGAGTCTAAATGGGAGATGCTTGTAAGTGTGAATCATCAGAAATGTGTAGCTTATTAAACGCTGGTGCCAAAGAGCACTAGTCTGCCCCACAGAGAGAACACGGAGCATGAATGTCACTACAACTTGCGACAAGGTGTTTTCCTTCTTTGTCACTGGCTTACGACAGCTGGGCTGGAGGTGGGTAACTCCCGAGACAAAATTCTCATGGATCAAAAGTTCTTCTCAGATAAGAAGTCAAGGGCAATAGAACTGTTTTGGGGGAAGAACTCACAGTAAATAGCTTTGGAATGAGTTGATGAGTTCTCTGAAGTGAGACTGTGCTGATCATCAATTTCCCAGACTGCCTCTAGTACAACCATAGGGATGATTCAGAAAGAAAGGGCTCCGAGTCACATATCTAAAGGAGCATAGAAAACTTGCTCTTTTAAAAACCAAACCAGATCAACAAATAAAAAATCCAAAACAACAACAACAAAAATCTTCTGGGACCCCTCACTAACCCAAAAAGTTCATGACTGTAGAATTTCTATAGTAGCCAGAAGAATAAAGATATGGAATAGGTCTGTGAGGGAAAAAAATCGGATCAACTTATCCCTGGCCAAGTAAGCAGAATCATTCAGTCTTGTCTGGAAAACAGGATATAGACACTAAAATACAAAAGAAGGGGTTCATCTGACTTTGAAAACAGAGTAATGGTTTGGACAAGCTTGTGGCATGGTGACTACTCAAGGCAGGTTTCTTTTGTGCACATAAGGGACACAGAAATAGAAATACAGCCTTAAAGGCTGATGGATTTTCATTTGCAGGTACATGTGATACTCATTCCTAGATTGGCATTGGACTGGATAGTCTCCAGTGGGTTTGTGCTGCCAGGCTCTGTTGACACCTGCATTTTGAAGCAAAGAAGGTGTCAGTGGAAGCTTTGGAATTCCAAATCCTGATTTTCTCAAAGAATGACTGCTGGAAGGTAGCCCTTAGCGTGCCAAGTCACTATGCAGCCATGAACCATTTTCATTTTGTTCTAGTACTTTTGATCCCATATTGAAATGACAAATTTCTGTGAGCAAAAATTTTTCAACAGTAATTTCTTGGTTCTGAAATCAGCATCAAAAACACAACACCTAATAGAAAAACAGATTTGTTCACCAAAACCTGGCTGAGTAGAAAGTAGATTGCAAACTTCATTTGCTTCTCTGCTATGTGGCAGTGAATAAACACTTTATATATTTGTTCGATTCATTGCTGGTGACAGACAGGATGATTCAGCACACACTGCCTGCAGACCACAATCTGCATTAAGCAGCTTTCTCTGGACTAAAGGGTTTTTTTTTTTTTTTTTTTTTTTTTTTTTTTCAAAACACATCACTGAATTAATGACTGTAAAAACATCAGGTCTGTACCTCCTGCCATGAATACATTTCAGAGTTGTCTTAAGTTTAGTGACAGTTTTGAAAGTTCATTCAGGTAGTGCTTGTGAGCTGGTCCTGTGTAGCTTTTGTTGGGTCAGAGACTGCAAGAAAAAAAGAAAGAAAGAAAGAAAGAAAGAAAGAAAGAAAGAAAGAAAGAAAGAAAGAAAGAAAGAAAGAAAGAGAAACAAAAAAGAAAAACAAAGAAAAAGAATCAAGGAAAAACAAGAAAGAAAGAAAGAAAGAAAGAAAGAAAGAAAGAAAGAAAGAAAGAGAAAGAAAGAATATACCTATGCCTGTGATATATATGCAGATAGATAGATAGATAGATAGATAGATAGATAGATAGATAGGTATATCAATATATCTATATATAGATATATATCTTACAGTGCTTCTGACTTCCTGCCGCAACCATAACATTTCCAGTTATCTCCCCAATCTTTTATTTCATCTGGATTAATACTGAATGCTTTTAGTTTCTCAGCAAAACAGAAACAATTTACAAAGCCTCATACTGGTAATGAAATATGAGGCTATATAAATCCTCATGGGAGCCATTTTTAATTTTGGAAGTAACACGCTCTAAAAATAGCTCTTTCTCACAATACCTTTGCAAGAGAGGAAGGAAATTCCTCCATTTCAGGAACACAGATATTTTAAGTGATTTTCCCTTACATAGTGAGATGATCCTGAGATTTTTCTAGTACCACATCTGCTACATGGTTACTTTTGGTGTTATACAGAGAAAAAGAAATAAGTGATTTCAAATGCAGCTAACAATTGCAACCTTTTTGGTAATTCTAATTCTTTCAGTTTCGGTTTCTTTTACTTTTTTATGACAGATTTTCACAACAGATTTCACGTGCTAAACAAGGCTCAAATGCCAGTTCTTCTGAAGCCCTTCCTGTATCACTCATTCCTGAATCCGTCCTCTTTTAGTGTCAGGTACACAGCCTTCTCATAGAAGCAACACCATTATAACCATATTTTTCTGCTAGCAAAGAGTTATAAAATAGGTTCAACTGGTGAAATATAATATGCTGCTTTCAGACACAAGCTAACATTACATACTTGAGTGTATTTCATGTATTCTTTAATTTGCTTACTCTTTAAACAATATCACCACCTTTTACAGACAGAACTCTAAATACTGTAAGACCATTGGATGAGAACAGAAGTTAATGACATTCTCTTTCCTTCCCACTGATTCATTAATAAGCCTATTTCTGTATTTTGGGATAAAGTTTCAAAGGCAGTAGGTGGAAGGAAGAGACAGAACCTACAGAATTAAAACATCTGTTGCCATTAGGGATGAATAATACAATTACAGACATGTTGTGAGATCAACTGTAATCATCTATATTCATTTGTTTGTTCTAGTGTGATCTTTGCAGTGCTTTGAATAGAAATATACTGTGTGAACACTAAGACACACCTGGGGAGGTCCAGCCAGCAACTGACCAATGCAGATGTGGATGCCTGGAGTCAACTATCATACTGAACTGAGGGAACCTGGTTGGGGAAGTAGCAGAAGGACTGGAGAAGCAGAGGGAAATTGAAACCCCTTTGGAAGAACAACAGAGGCTGTCCTGACCACCCAGTTCTCCCAGAGACTAGACCACCAACCAATGAGTGTACCTAGAGGGATCCATGGCTCCAGATACATATTTAGCAGAGGATGACCTTGCCTGACAGCAATGCGAGGGGAGGCCCTTGGTCCCAGGAAGGTTTGATACCCCAGCATAGGCATAATACTAGAATGGTGGATCTAGAGAGAGGGGGAGGGTGTGTCAGCACTCTCATATGGGCAAAAGGGAGGGAGAGGACTGATGTGGGGTGGGGGGCAGAGGGGTAACTAGGGAGCGGGATATTTACACAATATCTTTTTTATTGGATATTATATTTACATTTCAGATTTTATCCCCTTACCCCATTCCTCCCCCCACCGAGGAACCCCCTAACCCATCCCCCTCCTCCTGCTTCTATGAGAATGTTCCCCCACTTACTCCCCTCTTCCACCTTCCCACCACAATATCTTTCCACAAACACAGCACTACAAAGGATAATAGAGGGAAAACTCCAATATAAGGAGGAAAATTATACCCTAGAAAGAGCAAGAAAGTAATCTTCCAACAAATCCCAAAGAAGATAGCCACACAAACAATGTCATTGCTAATAACAAAAATAACAGGAAACAATAATCTCCTTTCTTTAATATCTCTTAACATCAATGGACCCAATTCCCCAATGAAAAGACTGAACTGAATACGCAAACAGGACCCAGCATTTTGCTGCATGCAGTAAACCCACCTCAGTGACAAAGACAGACACTACCTTAGAGTAAAAGGATGGAAAACAAATTTTTAAGCAAACGGTCCTAAGAAACAAGCTGGAGTAGCCATTCTAATGTCAAATAATATCAACTTTCAACTTACAGCTATCAAAAAGGAAAAGGAAGGACATTTCATACGCATCAAAGGAAAAGTCAAACAACATGAACTCTCAATTCTGAACATCTATGTGCCAAATGCAAGAGCTCCCAATTTTATAAAAAACAAAAAACCCAAAACAACAACAACAACAAAAAAAAACCTTACTAAAGCTCAAAGCACACATTGCACCTCACACAAAAATATTGGGAGACTTCAACACTCTACTCTCAGCAATAAACAAATCATGCAAACAGAACCTAAATAGAGACACAGTGAAACTAACAGAAGTTATGAACCAAATGGATTTAACAGACATCTATAGAACATTTCATCCTAAAACAAAAGAATATATCTTTTTCTCCAAAATAGACCATATAATGGGTCACAAAAGAGGCCTCAACAGATACAAAAAAATTGAAATAATCCCATGCCTCCTATCAGATCACCATGGACTAAGGCTGGTCTTCAATAATGACAAAAACAATGGAAAGCCCACATTCACATGGAAACTGAACAACACTCTACTCAATGATAATGTGGTCAGGGAAGATAAAGAAAGAAATTAGAGACTTTTTAGAATTTAATGAAAATGAAGACACATCATACCAAAACTTATGGGACATGATGAAAGCAGTGCTAAGTGGAAACTCATAGCTCTAAGTACTTACAACAAACAAACAAACAAACAAAAAAACTGGAGACAGCAGCTTGACAATACACCTGAAAGCTCTAGAACAAAAAGAAGCAAACACACCAAGAGGAGTGGACAGCAGGAAATAATCAAACTCGGCTGAAATCAACCAAGTAGAAACAAAAAGAACTATACAAAGAATCAACAAAACCAGGAGCTTCTTCTTCTTTTTTTTTTTTTTTTTTTTTTTTTTTTTTTTTTTTTTTTTTTTTTTAGAAAATCAACAGGATAGATAAACCCTTAGCCAGACTAATCAGAGGGCAGAGAGACAGTATCCAAATTAATAAAATCAGAACTGAAAAGGGTGACATAACAACAGAAACTGAGGAAATATAAAAAAAAAAAACCCATCAGATCCTACTACAAAAGCCTATACTCAACAAAATTGGAAAATCTGGATGAAATGGACGATTTTCTAGACATATACCACTTACCAAAGTTAAATCAGGCCCAGATAAACCATCTAAACAGCCCAATAACCCAGAAAGAAATAGAAGCACTCATTAAAAGTCTCCCCACCAAAAAGTCCAGGCCCAGAGGGATTTTGTGCAGAGTTCTATCAGACTTCCAAAGAAGACCTAATACGAATTCTCTATAAGCTATTCCACAAAATAGAAACAGAATGAACACTACCCAATTCATTCTATGAGGCGACAATTATGCTCATAACTAAACCACACAAAGACCTAACAAAGAAAGAGAACTTCAGACCAATCTCCCTTATGAATATCGATGCAAAAATACTCAATAAAATTCTTACAAACCAAATCCAAGAACACATTAAAGCAATTATCCATCATGATCAAGTAGGCTTTATCCCAGGAATGCAGGGATGGTTCAATATAGAGAAATCCATCAATGTAACCCATATATAAACAAAATCAAAGAAAAAAAATCCTATGATCATCTAACTAGATGCTGAGAAAGCATTTGACAAAATTTAAGATCCCTTCATGATAAAAGTCTTGGAAAGACCAGGAATCCAAGGTCCATACCTAAACACAGTAAAAAGCAATATACAGCAAACCAGTAGCCAACATCAAACTAAATGGAGAGAAACTTGAAGCAATCCCACTAAAATCAGGGACTAGACAAGCCTGCCCACTCTTTTCCAACCTATTCAATATAGTACTGGAAGTCCTAGACAGAGCAATTAGTCAGTAAAAGGAGGTTAAAGGGATACAAATATGAAAGGAAGAAGTCAAAATTTCACTATTTGCAGATGATATGATAGTATACTTAAGTGACCCCAAAACTTCCAGCAAAGAACTTCTAAACCTGATAAACAACTTTAGCAAAGTGGCTGGATATAAAATTAACTCAGACAAATCAGTAGCCTTCCTCTACTCAAAAGATAAACAGGCTGAGAAAGAAATTAGGGAAATGACACCCTTCACAATAGCCACAAATAATATAAAATATCTTGGAGTGAATCTAACCAAGCAAGTAAAAGATCTGTATGACAAGAACTTCAAGTCTCCGAAGAAAGAAATCAAAGCAGATCTCAGAAGATGGAAAGATATCCAATGCTCATGGATTGAAAGGGTTGATATAGTAAAAATGGCTATCTTGCCAAAAGCAATCTACAGATTTAATGCAATCCCCATCAAAATTCCCATTCAATTCTTCATAGAGTTAAAAAGAGCAATTCTTAAATTCATTTGGAATAAAAAAAAAAACAAACAGGATAACAAAGACTATTCTCAACAATAAAAGAACTTCTGGGGGAATCACCATCCCTGACCTCAAGCTGTACTACAGAGCAAAAGTGATAAACAAAACTGCTTGGTACTGGTACAGAGACAGGCAAGAAGATCAATAGAATATTATTGAAACCCCAGAAATGAACCCACATACCTATGCTCACTTGATCTTTGACAAAGGAGCTAAAACCATTCAGTGGGGAAAAAAAAAGACAGCATTTTCAATAAATGGTGCTGATTCAACTGGAGGTCAGCATGTAGAAGATTGCAAATTGATCTATATTTATCTCCTTATACAAAGCTCAAGTCCAAATGGATCAAGGACCTTCACATAAAACCAGATACAGTGAAACTAATAGAAGAGAAAATGAGGAAAAAGCCTTGAACACATGGGCACAGGGGAAAAGTTCCTCAATAGAACACAATGGCTTATGCTCTAAGATCAAGAATTGACAAATGGGACCTCATAAAACTGCAAAGCTTCTGAAAAGCTAAGGACACCATCAATAAAACAAAGCGGCAAACAACAGATTGGGAAAAAGTCTTTACCAATCCTACATCTGATAGAGGGTTAATTTCCAAGGTATACAAAAAAACTGAAGACATTAGACTCTAGACAATCAAATAACTCTATTAAAAAATGGCATACAGAGCTAAACAAAAAATTCTCAACTGAGGAAACTCAAATGGCTCAGAAACACCTAAAGAAATGTTCAACATTTTTAGTCATCAGGGAAATTCAAATCAAAACAACCCTGAGATTCCACATCACACCAGTCAGAATGGCTTATATCAAAAACAGAGGTGACAGCAGATGCTGGTTAGGATGTAGAGAAAGAGGAACACTCCTTCATTGTTGTTGGGATTGTAAGCTGGTACAAACACTATTGAATGCAATCTTGCGGTTCCTCAGAAAATTGGACATAGCATTATCTGAGGACATAGCTATACCACTCCTGGGCTATACCCCAAAGATGCTCCAATATATAAAAAGGACACCTGCTCCACCATGTTCATAGCAGCCTTATTTATAATAACCAGAAGCTGAAAAGAACCCAGATGTCTGTAGTTCAACAGAAGAATGGATACAGAAAATATGGTACATTTACACAATGGAGTACTACTCAGCTATTAAAAACAATGAGTTCATGAAATTCTTAGGCAAATGGATGGAACTGAAAAATATCATCCTGAGTGAGGTAACCCAATCACAAAAGAACACACATGGTATTCACTCACTGATAAGCCCAAAAGCTCACAATACCTAAGATACAATGCATAGACCACATGAAGCTCAAGAAGAAGGAAGAACAAAGTATGGGTACTTTGGTCCTTCTTAGAAGGAATATCAAAATACTCAACCAGAGTTCCTAGGGCCTAAACTTCCAGTCCGGGATCACGAAGGGAAGGACTCATGGCACCACCTGTATAGGTAGTTGAGGATGGTCTTGTTAGGCATCAGTGGAAGAGGAGGGCCTTGGTCTCTGAAAGTTTGTTTGCCCTAGTGTTAAGGAATTTGAGAGCAGGGAGGCAGGAATGGGTGGATGGGTGGGGGCATACCCTCATAGAAGTAGGAGGAGGGGGATGGGATAAGGGGTTTGGGGGGCATGGGAGAGGGGATAACATTGAAAGGTAAACAAAATATCCAATAAAAAACATAATGGAGCTGGCAATTGTAGTCGAGCATTGGAGACTTTGTCAACAATTTATTACGGGGATTCTGTATTATCCTCAAGTACAAGATATTGTGGATGAGGCCCATGGAACTTTAAAAAGATTGGTGAGACACGCTGTTGCTGAGACAAAGAATGATGCTGACATGTGAGCTTGATGAATGCTCTGACCAGGGTGACTGGGGAGCTGTATTGGACATATGTTCCTGACCCACCTTTGCTTGCCTATATCCCAGATGGGACAAGCTGCCTTGCCTCAAGTTTTTAGACCTTGTGGGACAGAGAATCAAAAAGAGAAATGATAATGTCTCTTGTATTTTTCTTAAAGGTGACCAGCTATTAGGACTCAGTCATGTACTGGTCTAGAAATCAATCCAATACTGGAAATAACAGTCTACATTTGGAAGGCTGGATCTGGACATTTTCAGAGACATATTTGGAAGTTAGCTGTAGTTCAGTATGATGTTATGATAGTGAGAGATAAAGTTGGGACAGGATCTGGATTTCAAACAATGGTTAGTGCACGTTTTAAGGCTCTTTTGTCAAGCTAAAATTGGTTTTGTCTCTTCTAAAGTATTTATTGTAAGTTGCATTGACTGTATAATTTCCAATTGTGTTAGTGTGTTGAAACCTGGCATGTTTGTTACAGGGGTCTATCAACCAGCTTTTGTCTTACTGCCCTGAGTATTAGAAAACTTTGAATCTCTGAAAAAAGCTTGAAAGTCTTGGAAGAAGTGAGTTAGGTTTTAAGCAGAAGCAAGAGAGTAGCAGGCTTGATTATTGCTGGTATAACAGCTTTAATTTCATTAATTGCTAGCACCACTGCTTCTGCAATAGCATTGACACAAGGACTTAAGACAACTATTTTTGTTAACCATCTAACAAAAAAATGTTACTAATGTATTGAGTATACAAAAGGATTTATATAAGTATCTGGAACAAAGGATGATGCTCTATAACCTATTCAAATTATCTGAAGGAGGCTCAGGGTTCAAGAGTTAGGAGCCATCCTAAGTGTCATGACAAATACCATTGGAGTGTATTACTTCTAAAATTTATGATTGCTATTATAATTAGAAAAAAGTTTAAAGACACCTGTAGGGTATTTGGGATAATCCTAACACCTCTCTGGGTGTGTTAACTTTGCAAATTTGAAATTATAAATTTATAATTTGAAATTATAAATTTAAAGAATGCTGCTCTGTTGACCTTTGATGCTGCAGATAATGCTGATAAAATTATCCATGGCCTGACCCCAGCATTTTCATTTTGGACAAACCTCAGGAATGGCATATATAGCTTGATCATGCTAACCCTTCTTGTCCTGGGAATACTTTTATTCCTGCCCAACATGTTAAAGCTTGTCTCTAACTACATCAACAGGCTGGCAGCCAAAGTACATGACTTGAAACTGATAATGGACACCAAGACAGAGTTATTAATTTAACAGGCTGGCAAGCCAAGGATGGGTAAGATTTTCACAGAGCCTTACCACCCTAAAACATAAGTGCATTGCTTATGATAATCCATATTCCATGACGGGTAAGGAAGGCTTTCTTGTCAGAATGACCTAAGACAGGCTCAGTTTGGTTTGTGCAATAAAAACGGGGAGATGTGGAGAGCTTTTGAGGCTGTCTGGCAGGAGTCTGTCTTTGGCCAAGGACAAGGAAATGGGCTGCTTGTAAGGAATCTGACATAGGCCAAGGACAAGGAAATGGACTGCAGGCAAGAATCTGACATTAGGTTGGAACAAAGAAGTAATTTCAGGCAGAAATCTAAATCTTAAGCTAGAACAAAGAAGTAATTATAGGCAGAAATCTAAATCTTAAGCTAGAACAAAGAAGTAGGCTTCAGGCATGACAATAACTTTGGACTAGGACAGGGAAGTTGGCTCATATATTTTGATCATCCTGATAATTCCTTAGAAATAGTGATCACAGGAATGATCACAGGATTCTGTTTATTGTCATGCATGTTCTTTGATTATCTGGGTTTATTGTCTTCCTTGTTCCTGGACTATTTGCATGTTTGTATTACTATTTCTTCAACCTAGAACTGACCTTAATACTTACATGTTATTTAAACAGTATAAAGGCAAAAAAGGAGGAGGAGGGATGGGATAGAGGATTAATGGGTGGGGGGAATGGGGAAGGGGGATGACATCTGAAATGTAAATAAATAAAATATCAAATAAAAACAAACAAACAAAAAAGAAATGTTATTCTTAGGAACCAAGTATATGTGTATAGTTTAAAATTATATCATTGTCAGACCATAATATGAAACTCATCTTTTCAATGAGATATTATCAAACATGATAACACAACTATGGGTGGTGTCTAGTTCAATATTATAGAAACAATAATAAAGTCCTTCAAAAATTCTGTTTACGAAGAAATGGCTCTGCATTAGGTCATGATAACAAGCTAGCATCCCCTCCTCCACTCGTGGTAACAGCCTTTAGTAGCTTGAGGAGTTGCCATTAAAAACATATTTAGCTTGAATACATAGCCTGCTGTGCATTATAAAATATTAAATCTAACTTTTTCTTATGATACGATCTTTCAATGCTATATATCCTAGAATCATAATCCACATGTAATCTCTATGGTAAATGCCATCAGTTGTTTAAAATGGTAAAGCCACAGGAAGCCACTACTCCTAAGCACTGCATTGTAATAATAATCTTCTTGATTGAATAAATATGCCTAAGAGTCAAAGTTTGCTTGAGAGGCTAGGACTTAAAAAGTAAATTTGAAGCTTTTATTTCAAAGCAGGAAAGTATGTTCTGTTTTTATCCAGTCAAGATGACTTTTAGCATTGTATCATTTCTGTTCTTTTTTTCTTTCTCCTTTTTCACTGATGACTAAGAGATTACAATGACTTCATTTCCTCTGTAAATCATAGACTTCTTTAAGGTAATTTACAATCACATAATAGCTCTCAAAATATTCCAACCTCAGCTTTATCACCCCTGTTGCCCTTACACCCAATTAAAATAGAACAGGATTTCAATGCTTTGTTGTAAAATAGGTTGGAAGTGTTACATCTCCATTAGCTGGCTTGAGAGTTAATACTTTAATGGAAAAGAGTTCACTCAACATGCTTCTATTAAACATGTTCCACGTGTTCAGCACTGTTCTAGGCACTCAGAATATGTCAGAGAATGAAGTAGATGAAAAGTTGTTTTGAAGACAGCATTTTTCTAATGAGAGGAGCCAGAATAAGGAAACAAATAACAGAGAATATATAAGATTCCAGGTGTTGGCGAGTTGTACTCAGAAAGTGAAAATAAGATAATGAGGACATAAGTGATAGGGTAAGGGAGACTGAGTTGTGTGTCAATGTATGGAGGACATTAAGAAAAGGCCATCACAAATCATATGAAAGCAGAGCTATGAAGAAGGCAGGAAATAATTCGCACATGCGGGTAAACTCACTTTAAGCAAAGAATATTAATAACAGAAGTTTGTAAAATGTACAAAGCATCAGAAACACAAGAAAGAGGTAAGCCTAGCTCTACCACAAATGTGTATGAAGAGAGTGGGGAAGGATAAAATCAGAAACGTGCCTAGTTTTTTGTTTTTTGTTTTTTGTTTTTTTTTAAATAATGAGTTAAGGCAAGCTGAGAGTTTATGGAAGCCACACACATTTGGGGACAAAGGAGGAATAGTATCTAACTTGGAGCTTAAAAGCACTGGGCTGCTTTTTCTATTGTGTAGATGAAAACGTTGTAAAGAAATACAAGAATCAGTTCTAAAGCTTTTTGACAAAATCCACCACCTAGAAAAGAGTGGTGAGTCAGATAAGTGCCCAGACTCAGAACATATGAAAGAGGGATGTTCAGATTTCATTGGTGGACATAGAGATAGAAGAAAAGAAAAATATTGAAGGTGACTTCATTAAATAGATGGTCTGAGCATCTATAAGAGAGACAATGTTCCTTGATGATACATGATCCTGGGGAGGTTTGATGCTCCAGGGTAGGGGGATGCTGGAACAGTGGGGCAGGAGACTGTGGGTGGGTTGGGGAGCACTCTCATACAGGTGAAAGGGATTGGGGGAGGGCAGATGTGGGATGGCGAGGTGGCGGAGGGGTCACTGAGAAATGGGATATCATTTGAGATAAACGAATGGAATGATTAATAAAAATTAAAAAAAATAAAGAAAACCAGCAAGAGGAAACTGGTCACTTGGTACAGCAACCTGGAGAAATGTGCTTGTCTAACATGAGTTGCTTTCATTGAAGCAGAAGAAATTGAAGCTAATTTGAATAAGGTAAGAAGAGAATGTGTTCAGAGAAGTTGGATATAGCGTATAGTCAATGCATTAGAGGACTTTTTTTTGTTGCAAACAGAAAGAAAGAAAAGCAATTACAATCAAGATAAAATGTAGTGCAATAAATAGCAAAATCTCTCTCTCTCTCTCTCTCTCTCTCTCTCTCTCTCTCTCTCTCTCTCTCTCTCTCTCTCTGTTTTGTTTCTTCTTTTTAGAGGAAGTAGAAGGCCACAATGAAGTAAGAATGGAAATGTCTTTAGTGAGCAGAGCTGGAAATAAGAATGTTCCAATCTGAGAATCATAAAAAAAAAAGTACACAAATACTGAAACATCTCTAATGGGTATGGCAGAATTGTGGTCTGTAGGATATATTATGGCTAATTTACTGCAAAAGCAGTACTTTAGGAAAGAAGACAATGCAGCCTGGGAAGACGACAAGGGTCCAGCTGAGGAAATGTAAAATACTCACTGAGGAGTATACCTCTTTACTAATGTGACAGAAAATATGTGAATTTGCAACAAATACACATCTTAATGACAAATGACAGACTGTGTGTTGGAACTTTCATTTAAGGATGAACAGTATGGATGGATGGAAGTAATCATTAGAAAACAATTTATCTTCACAGGGGAGAAAGGAAGATAAAATGGAAACATGTGAGGGGACAACATATATGCTATAGACAATATGCATCAAAGAAAGGAGTTTGAAGACAATTATGGACTGGTGCTATCCACACAGGTAAGAACAGAGGAAACAGCCATCACCTGTGCATGTACACTTCTACTTCCTGCCAGGTTTCCCATATCAAAGCGGTCTAAATTAACCCCATGTACAGAGATCCTCCGAGAACCACAGAAATGAAGACTGGAGGAAAAAAGGGAAAGACTGAGATTAGAGTGTGTGCCCAGAGAGACAAAAAGGAAAACTTGGAGGAGTCATCACTCTTTGAAGAAAGCTAGACTTGGCTTCCTTCCCAGTTGTTAACTGGTTCACATTTCTAGCTTTGGGGCTTCTATACTCTGCACACCTAAGCAATTCATTCAGCTCCATATATCTTAGGGCGCATGCATTACTGAGTTTAATTCAAAGGAGAAGATATTTTGATGAGGTACATGTCTGAGTCACCTACCATAAACCAACACAGTACACTGACACACAACCAAACTTAAAGTTCTGCTGTGTCAAAGTCAGTTTTAGGAAAGGTGAATGTTGGGAGCCGACTTTTAGCAGAACGCGGTTATCAGCTTTGCAGCCATCTTGAGCCATATACCCTGACATGAGACTTGTATTACAATAGCTGAGCACATTCTGATAACATCTTGCTTTAGATACCCAGGACTTTCCTTGGGTGTGTGAGATTAAAGGTGTGTGACTTAAGAGTGTGACTTAGAGATCAGATCTAGAGACAAGACCTAAGGGCATGACTTAAAGGCATGACCTAAAGGCATGGCTTAGAAGTGAGACAGATAAAAGGCGAGAGGCAGACAGGAGAGTTCAGAACAATTTGGAGTAACAGAGATTCAGACACTAGGAGTAGGAGGAGACATTAGATACTCGGAAGAGAAGAAGGAGTACAACTAGGAACTAGGAACTCAAGACTTGGGACTTGGACGAGGAATAAACGGGATTGAATCACACTCTGTCTGGTCTCCATTCTTCAAGTCGGTCCTCACTCTCTCTCTTGCTGAACCTTGACCCCCGCAGACTGGAGCAGCAGCTTGGGCCAGGAAACAGTGGCTGCCAAGCGCAGAGTGGAGAGGGCGGCAACATTTTTGGCCATCCAAAGTGGGGCAGCTCGAGCCTCAACATTTTTGGTGCCCAAATGTGGGCTAGTGCAGTTCTCAACAGGTGAATATACTTTTTCCGATATTTTCTGTGATTCTATGTATATCAAGTTTCCACTGGATGATTGATTTAGGATAGGACCCATCCTTTCATTCTTCTTCTTTAAGCTCACGGGTATGAAAGGAACCGATCAGCTGTTCAGGTTGCTGAGGGTATTTACAGGGCCTAGCTAATTCAAAGACTGCGGAGCTTAGATTACAGCCAGCAATTTGGAGTTCTCATGTCAAGGGGGAATTTAAAACAGGATAATTTTAAGACATTTTCATTCACTGCTCATTGGGAGTACAATGTGAAGGATCCAGTGGTTTTTTTTTTACTTGTCTTGAGGTTCTTTTCACAATGGGTTCTTTATCTCCCTTCATGTTTTTATGATGCCATTTTGTGAATGGAGCCATCACTGTGAGCTATGAGCTGCCGAGCTGTCCAGGGGGAAGTGAGAAATTGCACAGCTTCAACAAGGAGGCAGTTTTCCAACTTCTGCTAAAGGGGAAAAAAAAAATCACACGCCTGGACCAAATAAACAATGCACATTTAGATTCCGGAGAAGAAACTTTTGTTATGTGAGAAATGAAACACTATTTTTATTAAGACGCGTTGCTATTGGTTCGAGGCAGCATGGTACCATTGATGTGTGGTATGCCATTTGTCTTCCCAACATCTACTGCCATTTAAAAGGTCACCAGCTTTTTCCCAGTGGCGAGGTAAAACCATGGGAACGGCATTCAAGCCACTACACGAAGTACAAGCCAATTTTAACAAATTCATAATTAAAACCCAGCCAAATCTCTCCTTGGTCTGCCAACGTCCTTCCTCTGTAGTTTCCAATTAAATACCCCTTCTGTAAAGAAGCAGGCTTTCCGAGATGCCAAAACTGAATCACTAATGTCTTTATAACAATAAGATCTTCCTGTTCTCATACCATTTTAAAACAGTTTAATCTCGTGGGCTTTCAAGAACATTTGTGGATGTAGTCCATGCATCCACTCCTTCAGTATGTATTTATTGAAGGCCCACTACCTATCAAAAGTGTTTGAGCCTCAGAATACATCAGCAAATAAAATAATGTCCTTCTTTTGGTTTTGGTACACAAATAAGTAGGTGAGTAATGAAATGTTAAGTTGATGAATGCTTTGAAGGAAAATGGAGAAAGGAGATAATGATGATAGGATGTCTATATCTATATATTTTTTTTTTTTTTTGAGTAAGAAAGGATACACACAAAAGAGACATCAAAATCCCGCCTAGACTTTGGAGTGGCCCTAGACTTCCTTTTATATTGTTGGCCTTTTATTTATTTGTTGACAGTCTTGCACAATTAGGCATTTCAATACAAACTTGCTTCCTGGCTCTTGCCATTTCTATGCACATCCTCCCTCATCCTTCCCTCCATCCAGACAGGTTGTACCGGCGTGATCACTGACCCACTTAGGACAACTGGAGGATCATTTAGTTTAGGATTTGTGGCATAGATTTATGTGATTTGCAGTTCTTTTTTTTTCTTGTTTTTGCTTGTTTGAGCCACAGCTGGCTTCCCAGCACAGAAATCCAAGTGCATTGCTCCTATGCAACACGCTGGATCATAGCAGCAGACTCTTCTCTTACAGCAGTGTATCATAATGTCTCTTAGTTTGTTTTAGTTCACAAATTTTCGTTATTTTTTCTTTCCTATCCTAAAAAAATATCACTTTTCAAATCTTGTTTTTGTACTCTCTTATCTCAAATGGGCTCTCCAAATTGGGTAAGCTTAAAACTTATAGCTTCCTGTGGAAAATCAGACTAGGGAACACACTTGGGTGTGCATGTGTGTAGCTGACCAAGACTCATGAGAGAGAAAAGAATAAAGGCAGGATATGAGGTTGCCATGGAGAGATTCTTTTAGAGTCTTAAAAGTTGTTATCAAGTCTTTGGATTTCACCCTTAGTAAAAGCGGATGTTATTGCCTGGTTTGGGGCAAAGAACTTATACCACCCGAATAGTATTTTGTAAACATCTTTCTAGTTTCTGAATTGAATGTAAGAAAATTCAACGTAGAGAACCAGTCCGGTGACTACTTCAAACACTAAGGAAAGAAATGATACAACGTGGATTTGAGTTGGGAATTATAAGCATGGTTCAATCTTGGATATATTTAAACAGTATATTTAACAAAATTTGTTAAAGGTTGGATGCAGAATATGAGAGAATTTGTAAGTGGCTCCAGAGTTTTGACTTAGAAAAATGAAGCACTGTCCTTGGAACTGGAAAACACTGAGGGGGAGAAGAGGGTTGGGTTAAATTCAGGATTGTGTGTGCGTAAAATCTCAGTCAAAATGAGGTGGCACACATCTTTACTCCCAGCACTTGGGACAGCAGAGACAGACAGATGTCTGAGATTTGAGGCCAGGCTGGTCCATAGAGTCAGTTCCCAAAAATGTTTTCCATCTATCTGATTAGAGATATTAGTTGTGTAAATTTAAATCATTAATTTCTATTTAAAGGAATCAAACAAGGTCTCCAGTATGGCAGAGATTGAAAGCAGAGCTGAAGGTCCATGTTCAAGTTTGTGTTACTCTTCATTATTACCACGTTTCCTGATGTTGGGAGCAGTTCCTTTATCACGGAAAGAGTCTGAAATTTGGAACGCTAATAAAGAAGTTTCCTGAGTATTGTAGACAAGAGTTGTGTTGTTGCTGCATTTGAGGAAGAACTGTGGAATACTGCATTTCCCTCATTATTGAAATAAGTTCTATAGGGCTGGAGAAGATGGCTCAGCGGTTAAGATCACTGACTGCTCTTCCAGAGGTCCTGAGTTCAATTCCCAGCAACCACATGGTGGCTCACAACCATCTGTAATGGGATCTGACGCCCTCCTCTGGTGTGGCTGAAGACAGCAACAGTGTACTCACATACATAAAGAAAATCTTAAAAAACAAATAATTTGTACAAAAGAGTCAATGAGTTAAATGCACCATCTCATTTGGCTTTGCTGAATTTTACAAATTGGCCTTTGACAAATATAAATATATACAAAAAACATCAGAAAATATGCAGGTGAGTTAAATCATCTAGAGAAAGGGAAAGGCATAGTATTTCTCAAAGTGGAAACAGGTTTCCATTGTGCCAGCAAAGATCTGAGCAATAAATTAGTTGCTAGCTTGTCAAAAAAAAAAAAAAAAAAAAAAAAAAAAGACATTGTTACAAGGTTGACCTGAAGTAGTCATTGAAAATCTGATGGGAACAGCTCAGTACTAGAAAAACCCTTTTGAGAAAATGAGCCTGTCTGGTATCAGCTCTGTTCTTAGTGGAATTTGGTATAAATGGCTTACAAGTGCCCTTAACGTGATGCAGTTCAAAAGCTATCAGCTGTGTCACATCAGACTGGAAATGGGCTTGCTAGGACTTTAGGTCCCAAAGATGTTCAAAGCAGCAAAACCTAAAAGCACTCATAATGCTAAATAATACAATAAGATCTCCAAGAGGAAGATAAATATGATTCTGATGTATCTTGGCAGCACCATATCTGTCATTATTACTGAATGCAGAATTCAATGTACGGATGTAAAATAAAAATGGATGTTACCATTTGAAGGTTGAGAGGCACTAAACTGAAACAAGGCTCATGTAATCAATTCACCTGAGGAAAAATAGAACACACCAAAAGATGGATCAAAAGTGAGTCCTTACGAGGCAGTCACAGCCTGATGAGCATTTCAGGGGGAGAAAGTGTGGGATGATGAATTAAATTCTAAGGCTATCACCCAGAGGGATTGCTTTGAAGATGAGACATCCATCAGCTGTGCTCACTGATGTGACTCTCTGTAGTTTGTTTCTGCATGCAGCAAACCCTAGGACTTGGCTTTACTCATTGCTTTACCAGGTTCTTTAGTTCTTTCAGTTCTTTCCTCAAAACACTGTTTTGGTAACTACAGAAAATTCACCCAGTAGCATGACAAGAGATTATTTTCTCAGTCAGGCTGACTAAGGAAACAACTGCTTCAGAGTCAAAGTCACTTCTTTTCCCCTATACAAATCACCAGAGCTTTGATCAGGTTTATTCCACAGAAGATATGAATAATCCAACAAAAATAATGCATATGATTTACCTTTCTTAACTTCCTTAAAAAGAATGGATAAAGAAAAAAATCTCCCTTTTTTTAAATTGTATTTTCACTGAGAAAACCTGATGGCTCAACTATATGTGTGCATATTTCTAAGCCAAAAGGAGATTAAAAATAACAGTCAAAGCCTTTTGGAAAATAGGAAAGTATATGAAACATTACTGTGTTCCCAGCAAAATCCTCATAAATAAATTGATTGAATAACAATTTTTGTAACTTTAGGTTTCATGATGATGAAATGTAAGATTAAATATGTGTATTGTTAAATCACCATGACATATTGATTCTTTAATATGAAATTTAAAAATGTATACAGCAGGACACTTCTTTTTAAGAGGAAAATGTTGAAAATGAATAAGAATTGGATTTATTCACCCAACTATGAATAATGTTATAAAATACAGTGATAGAGTGGTAGGGGCCAATCATCACTTGGTTTGCATTTATCATGAGCTATCATCTTTTTGTTCAGCTTCTGTGACTCATCTTAGTTGTTTCCATACTGAAAGTTGGCTGGAGTTTTGAATCTACTAATCTACTAAAATCAGCCCCACAATCTGCCTTGTGCATACAGGGCTCTTAGAGAAGGAAAGACTTGAGGGTAGAGAGTGTGATATTTATTCCAACTGAGTTTGGATGTGTGGTCAAAAGAGTAATTTTCCTGAGGTATTTTCTAAATAACTGCAAATTGTCATTTGAATTATTTGCTTGTATTTACTGTAATTTCCTATAATACAGGATACTTAATTCAGTTGAGAAATATATTTATCAATGCAGGGGCACAAAGTCTCAGTGGTGATTCTGTTATTATGGGGGCCATCCTCTAGAAGGCAGAAATACTGCCTGTGTTTTTGTCCTCCAACTTACTAAGGGCTCACTTCAATGATAGTTAACATTTTAAGAGTCTCGTATATAGAGACTAATATGCGTGTACATCCCAGTTCTTTTACTTTCTTTTTGTTGTTCTACTATATACCATTCGTGGACTACCACATAGTAAAATATATGTTAGAAAGTTTTCTTTTGGAGATCACGGGTAGTCCTTGAGGTAGGTCAGTTGAATCCATGAATAGTGAAGAATATAAAAAGCTTGTGATTCATTTCCTGAGAGACTAGTCCTAAAGATTTATCATTCAATTGTTTTATTTGAAAGAAGAACAAGGTAGTAGAGGACACTGGTGAAATAATTCCATATTTTGGTTTGTTTAGTTTGTTTAGTTTAGAAATGCTGAATCTGAAAAGGATCATCTATATTATTAGCAATCCCTAATACAGTTCAATACAGAACTAGATGTTTGGAAAATTGACCAGTTAGTATTTGGAGGTTCTAAGGACAAATGTTACATATCACAAAAATGATTTACAATACACACATCAAATTGAGGCATGGCTTTTCATAACTGACCTTGACACTGCGATCTACCTGCTATGCATCTTATTTATCATAGAATTTTAAAATATTTTTCAGAGATTTTTCATGTGCCCTCAAAATATCTTTATAGCTTTGTAAAACTATCTGGTATTAAAAAGACTCAAGGTATAGGATTCTTGTTATTCTTTAGATATAAAGAACAGAGAACTATTAAGGAACTTTTCATGCTAAATATAGACTTCAAACCACTTTGTCTCAGCAGAAGATATCAGATTCCACAAAGTAAATGTAGTAGCAGAAGACAGCAGATTCAACATATAAAGGTGTCAAATGTATTTTTGTACCCAGGTTATCACTGGGTGAGGAAAACTAGACTGTTGAAAGATAAGAATGCAATCGTTGTCATTGATAATCGTTGTCAGTGATAGTCTTAAAATTTCCACATATAGAACCTAACCCAAGGACCAATAGCTCATAGCAAAGCCTCTTCAGTTTGCTGTGCACACAGAACAGAGGAACATTCATGTTGGATGATTTAATACTTTCCTTTATGATAAATGAAACTCGGGTCCAAAATTGTTATTGTCTCACTGGATATAATATACAGAAGATAATTGACCAGTTAATAATATGAACCTCAGTATTAAGTCACTCTTAGTAGATATCACATTTTTTATTTGTGTGTCAAAGAGAAAATATACCATTTGTTCCATTTGCTTTAAATCCAATTTTCTTCGGCAAACTCTATTGCACTTTCTCTATGATAGATGCTTTATGTCTATTGAATTTGGTAATAATAATAATAATAATAATAATAATAATAATAATAACAATAATAATAATAATAATAGCAGATTCTACATTAAAGCAGAAAAAAAGGTTTCTAAGATAATCCAACATGGTTATTTTTGATTATTTTAGTAAAGCCTTGTTAGGAACTTCAGCACGTAAACAAATATGGAACCTCAGTCCCCTGTCTGCTCTCTTGGTCTTGTATTGCAGCCAGATGCACTCATAGAAATCTAAGGGGCTCTTTGAAATGCAGTAAAAGTTTTACTTTTCCTTCATTCATTTGTAATGCAAACCTCCACATAGCCTGTAAATTATTTATCTCAACACATTGGATGCACAAACAACCAATATTTTGAGAGATCCTCCAGTGACATATCTCGTAGGTCCTACCTTATCAAAGGCTTTTCTGTGCCTAATCAGATTACTTCTGCTGGTAATTCCTTGTAAACAATGGAGGTTTTTTTCCTCTCTCTTAAAAGATCTGTGCATGCCTGAGAGAACTCAGGTTGTTTAGTCACGCATGATTTCCACTAATAAAACCACATAGACATTTCCACAACAGATTCTCCTGGCCGGTTTGTTCAGTGAACCTGCTGCTACATACAGGTCAGTGATTAATAGGTTTTTGAAAGAGAAAGGAGCCATCTGCACAGAAATGAAAGCTTTGGTCTCTAAATAGAAGTCTAGGCACCATGAGGATCTCATGAGTCCTTGGTCTTCTTTAACTTCGTAAAACTGTACTACAAATGAGTCAGCAGTCCCTCACAGCCAAGCTACGTGCAAGCTCTTCAGAGGATGGCTGTCGCTCTTGTGCATCACTGTTAAATGCTGGGCTGTGGACTGTGTGGCCTTGTCCCTCTGCTCTCCAGTTTGACTTTAGCTTTTATTCCTTTTTTATCTCTTTATCGTGATACCATCATCATTTTCTACAAGAGACATATGTAACCTTGTACATATGTTCATCTGTTCTTGAGATTCTGGACAAGGTCACTGTTAGGTATAATACTGTAAAACAGCAATAATAATAAAAATGATTTGCATGACTGGTGGCACATGATTAATTTTTGGTGACTGCACTTTGATAATTTGGGCCATTATTAAATCATAACCTTACTTTTGCACAGAGAACAAGTCTTCCTCCTGAGTTTGTACTTAGACTCACTTCCAACTCATCTTAACAAATGAGGGGGAATGTGGATTGATTCCAGTAAGTTCATTATGAGGTAGTGAGTCACAATGAGATAGATAGTGGCAGACTGCAAGAAGTACATTTATTGTGCCCATATCTTCAGAAGCAACTTCAAGTAAGCACACATCTTACCCACATGTACTCGGTAAGATACTTTTTCAGAAGAACATACCTGGTTGCTATTGTATAAACAACTCACATTGAGTCTAAGTACTAAATGTGGTAGAAATATTGAGTATGGCTCTTCTGAAGTCTTAACATTTTGTAAGAGATTGTCACATTTAACACTTTATATTTAACTTCAGCATCCTGGAACATACATTAAATGACAAAATAATATTAATCAAAACTCAAGGAATCACATTCTATAAAAAAATAATCTCAAATACTGAAACTTTTTTTTATTGAATATAGATTGTTCTCTCATATAATACATCTCTACCACAGTTTCTCCACCCTTCACCCCTCCCAGGTTCCCCCCACCTTCCCTGTCTTCCAGTCCTCTCCTCCTCCATTACTCCTACAGAAAGAAACAGGCTTTCAAAAGATGACAGCCAAACAGGACAGAACATGATGCACTAAAACAAGACGAAAGCCCTGATATCGAGGCTGGACAAGATAGCCCAATAAAAGAAAAGAATCCTAAGAACAAGCCAAAGAATTAGAGATACACTTCCTCCCACTCTGAGGAGTTCCACAAAATCACCAACTAACAGAAGATTTTCTCTGCCAGCATCATAACAAGAACCATATCCTTAAAAAAAAAAAAAAATGGGATTAAAGGATCCATTAGAGACTCAATGAGAAAAACCCAAAATTCCTCACATCATTTTGCCTCTAGTTATGGTTGGACATAGAAAATAAGAAATGTAAATCTGCACTCTGTGGTCAAACCTCACAGTCTCACAAGCTAATTTCCAACTATTTCTGCCTTCTCTTATTTATTCGCCTTCCTTGTTTATCTCAGTCAGTGTGGAGTTGATAAAGATCATACCATTAAGATGGCTCAGATTGTCCCACCCCATTTCTGTTTTCCTGTGGGATAGCTATAGTCCTTCCTTCCTTTAATTCATCCCTAGTCTTAAGTCTTCAGGCCTCAGATTCTCAACAAACCTGTCCAATTTTGTGTGTGCTTCTCTCTCTCTTTTTTTTCCTTGACTATATTTGATGAAAATGATAAATGTGACAAAACAGAGACTGGTTACTATTGTCTGCCTTCATAGACAACTCAACACACTAAGTTCCTTGGCAATCACCTGACATGTTGGGACCTAGGAAGATCAAATGCAAACTCGGGTGTGAAGTTCTGGAAAACACAGCATCTAGCAAACTCAATGAACCAGAATTGCTGACACTGAGGGCTCAAGTTTAAGACCCCTTGGAGACAGTGTCTTACAAAAGAAAACACTGAAAAAGAGTTCATTTTTTTTTTCTTTAGAGGAAAAAGACATTCCATGGGCCACTGAGATAATGGCTGTTACTATTTTTCTTTGATTTTATTCTTTTGAAATTTAACCTTTTTCCAATTTCAATAAAAATAAGACTTAGTTGGAATACAAAGCTATGACTATTATTTTCTTCTTAGAAAAGGATAGGACTAGAGCTAGAATTTAGATGAATTAGTAGGTGTAAAAGGTACATAATAAATTGATCAGTGTGTTTTATACTCAATATCAGAAATTTTGGTATATATTTCATATATATATTTCGCATATATGTATATGCATATACATATATATTCTCTTACACTTATAAATATATGTGCATACACCTATAAACACATATATAAACACAAGCACACACAAATAAGTTATTATCCTTACTTTAACTTAACATTTTAAAGTTTATAAAATAAAAAATCCCTTTAAAGGACTTATAATGTAAATCTTATCAGGAGAATGCATGTGATGATGAATATTCAGTCTGAGGCAAGCTTATTTTTTTAATAGAAGAATAGATATAAAATTTGCATCCAAATGTTTTGCATCCAAAACAGACTGGTAGATGCAAAGGCTAGCTATGGGACAGTGTAAATGAAAGGCTACTTTCATTTGTGCAAGAACTCTTGATCTCTGAGTAGTAATGAGTTTCAGGCATGTACTGAATGTGTTCTTTAGGGTCTAGTAACATAGTCCAACCCTGTGATTATTGTTTTTGTCTTCCTTTCTAGATCTCTGATTCTGCTATGGCAAGTCTGTTTTAACTTCAGATTAGCAAAATATAAGTCATTCCATTTGGGACATGTAATTAATATTCTGAACATTTCTTATACAAAGTGCATGCTCGTGTAAATGGTGTCTGCTCAGTTACCACTTGAGTGTCTTCTATACCATAACAGGTCATTAAAAAGCCTACTACTGAGTGCTTTCAATCTTAGCTCAACAAACAGATGCATTAACCGAGGACATTTAATTCCAACCTATAATTAAATTTGCCACTCGGAAATCATTTTCTCTCTCTTTTTAGGTTAACTGTTATTTCTGAACATTTTGAAGTTCTTCTATGTTCCAAATTATATGCTACACACACACAAACACACACACACACACACACACACACACACACACACACACACACACATATCACATTTCTTCTATAAACAATTAAATGGTTTTTAATTATAGAGGTCTAAAAGAGAGTCCTCCTAGGTCTTGGTTAATTCACAAACATGTCAGTTAAAAACAATGAATGTTTATGGAGTTCAGAACCTAAATACACATTAGGAAATATCCCACACCACCCTTCACTTGAAAAAATGATGGCTCTAGTCATCCACATCAGTTCAGGTTTTATCAGTGTATATGAAAAAAACCTGAACCACTTTTATATTGTTATATCAGTTATACATTGTGATGTTAATACTTTCAAACATATTGTCCAGCTAACACTTCTAAAAACAAAAGCACATTTTTTTGTATGCCTTCTATCTCTCAAAAATCAGAGGCACAATTCACTCAGGATTGAATTCACTCAGTCTTCATGTACCTACCTCTAGAGCTCTTCAGAAAAACATAGCAAATCATAGCACAACTGAGCGGTGTATGAGAAAGAAAACATCTAAGGGGGCTCTGCTGATTCATACAGGAGAGTATGGTGAGCCAGCAGGCAGCATGAGACACAAACCATTCTGCAGCCTGCAGCTGAGTGATTGTTTGCTAGTGTCCTGACTCACTGCCATGTAGACATGCTCTCCCTTATCTTCTCTGTCTTGGTTTTCAAGCTCCTCCCACTCTCAAGTTAAGCATCACTTGTCTACTCAAGCACCTTTTATATGTGTATGGACCAGTATATGACCAGTAAAGCCATTAAACTGAGAATAATTTATATTTCAAATAAACGAAGAAAAGTTTTTCATTGTTTCTGTGTAACACATGTGAGATTTTATTTTTTAAGACAGGATCTCATTTGGCTCAGGCTGACCTTGATGTTGCTATGTCATACAGGGTGACATTACACTTTTGATTCATTTGCATCTGCCTCCTGAGTGCTGGAATTATACAGCCGTATGCTTTCCCATCAGGTCTGTATGATGCTCTACACCAAATCCAATGCCTCAGTCATATGAGGCAAGCACTCTATGAACTTCTCCAAGCCTATGTGTAGGAATTTAAAGTATAAAATTTTAAATATGGCTACTTGATTTACCTGAAGGAATTACTTCAGTATAAGAAAAATTAATACAATGTTATTCTAGAGCTCAAGAGGTTTAAAGTTTAGTAAGGCACAAAACTGCTGCATACAAAGTGGTCAATAAATAGTAAGTAGCCTAATTTCTAGAACTGAGGGAACTGGAGTGCTCCAGGTTTGTCATCTGGGTTTTTGACTCTAGAGTTCTAAGAACAAAACTGTGTTGCTAGACTCATTTCTCCTTTCAGGACCCAAAGCCCTGGATCTCTAGCTGCCTGCAATGGAAGCTACTGTTTGTTGTGATTCCATCTCTAGGATGTAGCCTCCAGCTGAATAGGTGTTCATCACACACAGTAATGCTTTCTTCCCAAAGACACCCTAAGTCACAGGAATGACTCATGTTTGGTTGTAGGAATAAATATCAAAGAATTCTGAATGTCTCTGCTTTTCAGATCATTCTGAAGAATTGTACTAGCCCCAGAGATGCCCTTGGGATTGGCTATACCTTGGTAGCAACTACATTTCAATTCAGCTCCTTCAGGCTCTCATGTCTTTCTGTTTGATGATACTGTTCTTATTTCATCCCAATGGATTGTTTCCAATATCATTGTCCAGAAAATATATCATGATTCTCAATCTTAGGCCTTAATGAAACCCAGTCTGGGACATAGTCCAATTCCATACCTCTCCTCCTCTCAATTTTTTTTTGTGTGATTTCTATCAGAATTAATGGCATATACCAAGCTCACTATAGCTCCATCTCTCAATTTTACCTTATATTGCCTTCTCTGGACATCTCAACTTTAGTTCACAGGATTCTTTTGACACTTTGATTTATCTCCTCAATTTACCTTTCCATTATGAATCTTTATGTCAGCGTATCAGTTATTTATGGACTACCCAGTCATTCAAATCTAAGCCCCTGCTACATGGAATATACTTGGAAGGACAGGGCTTAATTCTTAGGAACAAAGGTAGTACACTGCACCTTTTATTCCCCCCCCCCCAGGACAGATAAATGAAGTGAAATTGTACATGGGTTCACTGGCTGCTCTGAATGCTAATCTGCAATGGACTCGATAGACTGCCTGAAAGACCTATCGTGTGAAATTAAAAGAGGAAGCTGAAGGATCAAGCACAAAGGTAGAAAGCAACAGACGAAAACAAATATCTGCATAGACAACAAAAGCCAACAAGATCTGTGCCTGTGATGAGTTTAAAACACTGCTCCTGGATTCTTCACTTGACCAGCTCTGGTAAATAAGGCACACTGTGGGATCAGCAGAACTTACACAGACAACAAATTGTGCACGTTCTACTGTGCAAAATTATTTTAAGTTAATGTTCTCCATGTATATTGTGCATGTAGTAAAATCTTTTCTCATTGCACATATGTGTGTGAACAGTAGTAGTAATAGTAATAGATAAATGGTAGACAAGTGACAATATTATGACATGTCCTGGTTAGTTTTTGTCAACTTGACAGAAATAGTCACTTTGGAAAAAAAAAAAAAAAGCTCAATTGAAGAATTGCCTCCATTGGATAAGCTTTGGACAATATCAGTGACCATTTTCTCAATTGCTAATTGGTGTTAAAAGGGCTAGCCTAGTGTGGGTGGTGCCACACTTAGGGTGTGGAGCTGGGCTATATAAAAAGTATCTGAGTGATCCAGAGAGAGAAAGCCAGTAAACAACATTCCTCCAAGGTCCCTGCTTCAGTTCTTGCCTCCAGGTTCCTGGTTGAAGTTTCAGTCCTGGATTTCTTCCATTTTAGACTATAACGTGAAAAAAAAACCTATATCCTACCTCCAGGTTGTTTATGGTCAGTTTTTTATCACGGCAACAAAAAGCAAACCAGGTCAATACATATTTGCCATGCTATACAGTATTTACCCATGAGTTTGCAGAGTAGACAAAGGTTTTGTGGGAAACCAGAATACAAATTATGTCTTACTGCCATAATCATGTCAATAAGCAACCTCAAGTGAAGCTTACAGTGTTAAGTTCTTTATTTCATTTGCTTACTTGAAAAGAAAGAGGTCCAAGCCTATTCAGTTTCTACTGAGAACTGGACCTTCCTTCTCATATTGTGGCTTAGTTGTTTGTTATGTATAACTACATTTGCTACCTTTCTTGAGAATTAAATTAATCAGCCTTACCCCTTCATCATGCTTTGTTAAGAATTCAGTGTTTCCCCAGGGATTGAGGGAAATGTCCAGGGAGTCACTTGTAGTTCTGATTTCTTATTGTTTGCCATGTTCCATGCTGACCCACATATGGAACTCAGAACCACTCCCACAAAGTACTTATATCAATAACAGATTTCTTTGAAGAAATGGAGAAGTAATGGTGCCTTCAGTCATAGCAATAAAAAAAATTAGATCAAGTAATAAAAGCATGCTTGTGGTGTAGGCACTCTAATACTGCAGAATATTTGGTGATAATTTTATCCTCCGTCCTAGTTATTCAACTGTGGGATCTGTCTGCCTTTCCTTTTGGTTTATTCATTTCCATTTCATCCTCCATTTCTTTTATATTATTATGTGCAGAATTTTAGCAATTTACCCATTTTAGCATTATGTCATTTGATATTCCCAAGGATTCCTCTAACTTCTTCTAAATAAAAGGGAAGTTATTGTGTGTTTTGTCCTTTGATGCAACTCAATTGGAAGTCATAGAAACCTCAGTCTTCCCTGGCTTCATCTCTACCAGCCCCAGGATAGGAAGGAACAGCCCTAAAGAGTATATAGTAATAGAAACATATCTTCTTCTGAGATAAAGGAGAAGATTCAAGTGAATTTAGATGTCACTGCTTTTCTACATTCCTCACACAAAGAAACAAGAAAGTTACCAGAAAGAGTATACAAAAAAGTCAGAACCAAAACCCATGGTGAGCAAGTGACAGTGCTTTGCTAGAGGGTAGGCTAACCAATAAAATCCAATCCCTACTATGTTAAGGATAGATGTATGTAGGAAGCCGCGGTTAGCGGTGATACATTCCGCCATTCCAAGATGGCTCAGGCATCCTGTCCTCCCACAAGTAAACAACTGACTACGCAGGTGCAAAGGCAAAAAGTGTGCCAAAAGTCACTGCCCATCCTGGGGCATATTATGGGTATAATGAGTGAACAGCCAATCAGAAGTGAATACTTCACTCTAGGGTGTATTTAAGCAGCACCTCTTCCTGTCTTTCCGCTTCTGCTTATACAAGAATAAAGCCTCATTGTGGTAACCACCCGAACATTGCCTCACATGTCCTTTTCACGGGCGAAGGGGACACAGAAGGGGCTCAGAACAGATGTTAAAGAAAATGAAGCCAGGTCAAGAACTATCCTTGGTGTCTGACTAATGCTGTAATTAGAGTTTGTTTTTCATTTGTTAAAAAGAATATGAGAGGTTAGGAACAGAGTGATAAAGTTGATGTTTGCTTTCAATCAACTTCAGAATGCAAAGGAGAAAATACAAGAAAGACATTCTTTCTCACAGTGACAAAGATCTACATGTAGTAGTCCATTAATAAACAGGCTTTGAAAAAAGATGGTAATCAAGTATCTATAAATTCTATGCATCGACATTATTATTTTTCCTGGGAAAATTTAAATTGCAATTAGTTTTCTACAAACCTTAGAGACTTCTATTTAATAGTGGTGTGTGTGTGTGTGTGTGTGTGTGTGTGTGTGTGTGTGTGTGACAGAGACAGAGAGACCGACAGAGAGAGACAGACAGACAGACAGACAGACAGATTCACCTTTCCTGTGACTGGATAATATGGTATTTCTATTCTACTAAGTCTTCAATAAGATCAGAAGTTAAATGAGTTCAGAAGTTATGAAATAATATACTGGTCTGATGATTTCAATTATGAATGTCATTTTGAAATTACAAATTTTCATACCTCAGTAAAACCCACAATGCATTATGCCTAAAATTATAACTTTCCCTGGAGCTTACTTTGTATTATACCCTCCTCCATCCTTAAGACCTTAGCATATCCTTGAACCAAAGGCAATAGAGTTCTGACATTCCAGAAGCATGTGTGCCAGAACTTGTATGGAATCCATTATCGCGGTGAGTGCATATACACAGCTAAGTGTGTCCTAGATAAAGTGCCAGCTGACACGGAGGACACATTGCAGTCTTCAGCTATGATGGAGAAACACAATGATGTCTATCAGTAAGTATTATATCTTATTTAGCACCAAAAAGAGTAACTGTAAAAGACTGTAATGGCTTTAGCACAGTTGACTGATGTCTCCAATAGCTCAACTCTATATCTTTAAAAATAAATAGCTATATATTTCAAGAAAGTCTTTTGTTCCTCTTCTGAACTATGGTCTGAGACTGAATTCTACTTTATAAATATACTATTCATCTGCAGTAAATTCCTTTTGTCTCTGTAGAATCAAGCTAAACAATTACTCCATTTCTATTGTCATTGTTTCAAGGCAAAATAGAGTTTTTAATGTATATTCTTCTTTTCGGGAATGGAAATAAAACATATTTGCTATAAGTTGCATGAGAATAATAACATGCTATTTTATCATCAGTATACTCTACATTTATAATACAACTTCCCCATTCTGAGAGGACAGTGACAGGATGAATGGGCCTTTACATACCCTTTAGGATTTTTCACATTGTGCACTGTGAATATACATAGAAAGGCTAACTCTTCCTCTTCTGCATCTAGAAATGGTTGGTCTGATTGGCCTCTATATTTTTCCTCATGAAATTGCAGACATGCTTCTCCACTGGTTTGGCTGCTGAGTAGCCCACTTAGAGAACTTTAGTGCAAAGCACTGGTGGAAATCTTGAGTTAAAAAAATAACAACTGATTTAGAATCTTGTATGTCTTTTTCTTGGACTCAAATAAATCACTCACGAAATCAAAACCAACCAGAGAAATGTTCTAGTGTCAAATTTATGGACCACAACATCAATAATACAAAGGTAGAAACATGAATCTGGGCCTTAGAGCATACCCTTCTCCTCCACTAGAGTATTGTTTTTATGTGTTGGGTCAAGAATAGATTAAGAGGGAAAGCATCCCTGGGCCAAAACTGGAGCAAGAACAGTAGGAGCTGTTTTCTAGTTTGGGTTTAATCTATACTCCGAACTTGTGTCTTTGAGGTGGGAATACTTGGCCCTTCGTTTTAGAGAAATTACAAAGGCTCTTGTATTAAAGTAGTATAATTCAGACAAGAGTGGCCTCTGAAATACAAAAGGAACTAGAAGTCTGACTCTAATGTCAGACATGCTAGAGGTTTAAACTCAACTTGTCAAAAATAACCCTTTCTGGACTCTGATCTGTGAAAGGAGAATTTAAATATACCTATTACAGGCCATTCTCATAAAAATTGACAGAAAAGAGGTATCCTGATGTGTGATATGTGGACAAGTTCATCATAGCTAAGCAGCCATTTCTACTCTTAACAATAAAGGCTTTCTTTTTCTTGTCTTAAGTACAAAAGTATGTACAAAGTTGAAGTGACTGTGTCAGCCTTAAATTCAGTAAATCTGATTCAGTCTTCTCTCTGAAACACTTACCAGGCACAGACCCGAGGTCTTCTCTCCATCAGGTCCCCTTGCCATTTTAAGAGTTTAACAACTTCTCTCTCCTCTAACCTAGTTATCCTCAAGCTTAGTAAAATGCTTATGTTATGCCTGAGCTATGTTGAGTGGTATGCACTGTAAGGTTAAAAAAGTTGTTTGTTCCAGAAAGAGGCTGGATTAATGGCTACTCATGTGAGTTCCTAGTCTCTACCTATGAATATGTGAAACTTGTGGAAGAAAATAATCTTCTCTTGTATGTCGTAGTGTATGTGATGAAAATGTGTGCTTTTTAAAAAGATGCTACTTTTCATTTGTAACTATCAACAGAGATGTCAGAACTTGATATTTCTCTATGGGAAGTAATGGTAAAGAAAATCTCTTTCTGTTCTTGCTTTTGCCTTTGTACAGAACTTTTCTGTAAAGCCAAAGAGGGCAGATATAATTATTTTTTCTTCTTCCAAAGCTTTCTAAAGATGAACACTTCCCTGGGTACTCCTAGTAGCTACTTCCAGCATCGTTTCATTACAGTCAAGATGCTCTTCCTTGTGCCCAATCTAATCTTTCCTTTTTCCACCAGGTAATGCTTCTCCCACAAAAGGCATCAAATCCATTTTCTTTTCATACATATAACTAGCCACTGATTCCTCATATCTTGGACACAATAGGTGTGGTGTGACTTAAGTCTGCAAATGGATAAAGTATTTCCATGAAGTTGAAGGCTTTGGCCAAGCTACTTTTTAATGGATGTATGTTTGATTACTATCAAAATAAAAACAATTGCTAACTCATTTCCTCCTGGGATCAATTTTTTTCTAAGTGCTCACCAAAAGTTTGAAACTTCTTTTCTTGAAAGCTTAACTACACCGTGGAATTGTGATATCAAGAGCAGAAAACGGACTACTGTATTATTACTGTATTACCCAAAAATGCTCAATCTTGTCAGAAAACGAACTGATTCAGACTATATAGAAATAAGGCAAATCCTGCAATTTGTAACAGCCTTTACACTACCAACTATAACTTTAACACAGATCCCAGTAAAAAGAAAGTAAATTCATGTTTTATTTGTTCAATTATCTAAAGTCATTATAAAGTTCTCTCAGGATATATTATCCATTCCACCTCATTTTGTTGTTGACATTTATTTGTATATAAACTATTTTAACAGTTCCTGGCATACTGTAAGCTTTTAGCAAGTGGAAAAATGATGATACTGATTACAATAGACTGAATTTGTATCATTCAAAAGTCATAACATGAAGCCCAACATGCAATGTGATGATATTTGGGATATCTTTGGGATGTGATGAAGCCATAACTAAAGAGACCTCACAAATGTTACCAAGAGAAACCATAGGTCATTACTATTCCCATAGGAGAAAACATACTGAGAAAGTGAGAAATTAGTCCTGACATATATGATGCTAAATCTTCTGGTACTGTGATCTTAGACTTTATATATCTCCATACAGGGCATCTTGTTATATTATCTTCCAAGCACTGATAATACAGTTGTGATGTTGAATATTATACTTTAGAATAATCCTACCCAGTCCATAAAATACATACATAGTACAAAGATTTATGTACATTGTCTCATTTAGATTTCAATCATCACTGATAAAAACCACATTTCCCATTTTTCAAGAGAAATCTAGGCTTTAAGCAAAACTTGGCAATGTAAGTCTTGGCTTCTCTAGGACAGTGCTGGCTCAAACATATTGACCCCAAGCAATTTTTAATTGTGTCCACATTATTCTCAGTGATACATATTTGCCTAATAAATTATATGACCACTTTATAGTAAATGCCAATAAAACCGATTCTGTAATAAAAGAGGTACAACTAAAAATTGGTGGTTGACTCTGGGGACTCAGTCCATAAACTAAACCCATGGAAAATCATAGTCCATTTCCCCTGTATATTATAGAGTTCCATAAAATATGAATTTGAGAAAAGTGTAGGGAGATGTACTAATTTAAACTCTGTTTAAGTTTGAAGTGCAGTTTTCTTTTCTAGAGGAAGAACCCAGAGAAAACTCATCAGGAGATAAGAGGGAAGAAATTCAATCCATCCCCACCAGTTCTCACTGCACAGCGTGACAATGAGAAGTACTGTGAATTCCAATAGGACGATAAAATGACATCATAAAACAAAAATACAGTCCATTGTGCCTAATGTGATTTGTTGCGATCCTTGTCCCTAAATGTAAAAGAAAGACATTTATTATAAGCTTTGGAGATAATAATAAACTGCCAGAATTTGATATTTATAGTGCTTTGCTATTTTTACCTATACCAGAGCATATATTTGTACACAATGTGGCTCTCTTGACATTCCCAGCTACCATAAACAGGCAGAACAAATACATTGCTGTTTTACAAAACTAAGAATCAAAGGGATTATTAAAGTCAGGGAAATTATACTTAAGGGTATAAATTGGGATAGAATGTCATTCTGAAATGTTACAGTGATTCAAATCATTACAAATAGAGGGCTAAGGACATTGCTCAGGTAGAGAGTGTATGCTTAGCATACACAAGGCACTAGGCTCAATCTTTGACATCACAAAAATGGTTTAAACAGTGCTTGACAGAAGCACATTGAGTAGGAGATAGTTAAGGGAACTACCAAGTTAGATCAAAAGTGGCTTAACTTGAATAATTGATCTAGTGCACTGCCCAATGACCAATTGATTTAACCATGAGAAAAATAATAATTAAAGCTGCAAAATATTATTGCCTGATCACTCAGTCAGGATGGATGAGATAACACACAAGGAAGCAGAGTGTGGTCTGTTGATTTCACATCAAGGAATACAAAATGCTGGCAGCAAGCAATCCCACAGAAGCAGGAGCATACCTTTAGTGGTCCTAGCCAATTCCTATCAGGTATGACCTCAGGACACTGCTGATTCCAGGGAAAAATTTTTTTCAACTGTGTTGAGCTTCCCTTTTTATTAATACATAATTTTAAAAATCTGTAGCCATGAGCAAATCTGTCCTCACACTCAATCAATACATACTCTGGTATAATTCAGGGATTGAAAACAAAGACCACTTTCGCCTCTCCCATTGCTATTTGTGTCACTCCAGAAAGGAAAGCTGAAGATATCCACGTTAAATCATGACGTTTGAAGGTGGTAGTTTCCGAGTCAGCATGAAATCATAGTGTGTATTTGCCCCTATCTATTTGACCCATATTTTTGACACAAAACTCCAGGAAGTAAAAATGACCAAGATGAATCCCACAGAAGAACTTAGGCAACTCCTCTGCTTGAAGTTATATGGAAAGTCAGGGTGATGTTTATTCAGAAACATAACTCCTTAGGCTATGTCTATGACATACGGCAATGCTTTTGATTACAATAGGAGATGCTATATTGCAACATCCTGAGAGTCATTTCCTTCTACAGTTTCAGAGAAGCACATTTTAAATGCTTGTTTAAACTTGGTTACCACACAAGTTACTGTGAGGGTCCCCCCACCCCAGAAAATCTTGATGATATAAGTGCTGGAGCAAGAACTCTAGCAGTGGGCCAGCAAAGAATTAGCCTGGTTCCCCATATTCCTCTCCAAAATGTTCATACTGCCCCCATTTTCTTTTTCTAAATTTCAAAACTTGTGAAGATCTCTTCTCATCACCTTCGGTACAATTTTTCACTTGGCCAGTATTCACTTTGTAGTGAATATTCTGTCTAAGCTGATGGCCTCAGCTCAGCAATTGGCTTGAACCAAGAACTTTGGGTTTTCACCATGACTGCTTTGAGATGTGGCATATTGTATGTGCAATATTTATGGGAAGGAAATAGACAGGTGGAGATGTCAGAGATTAGAGTCCTTCGTCTGCTCTGAATGTGGTAGTTGCTTTGTTGATAAAAAGCAAAGTTGATACCTTAGAGCAAACATAACTTGTAGCATGAGGGATACAAGTATAGCCAAAATGGTTAGCCAGATTATACATATATATATATATATATATATATATATATATATATATATATGTGTGTGTATACATATATATATGTATATATACATTATACATATACATATATACATATACATATACATGTATATATATATGTGTGTGTATATATATGTGTGTGTGTGTGAGTCTATGTGTATATGTATATATATCTGAATATGTATATACATATGTATATGTATATATCTGTATATGTATACATTTATACACGTATATATATATGTATGTATATATCACATCTATTAAATGTATTTCCTCTGGATTATACAGTTTTTTACTCTACATTTTGTACTTGAGAAAATACTGTCTTTTAAAACCCAAGTTTTCTCATTTAAAAACCTTTTGTGTTTTATTCTTCCCTTTTGTTGTTAATGCCACTCATGCTCTTGTCACCAATCAAATTATTCTTTTTAAATGTCTTAAATGTATCAAGAAATATTAATAGTCCAGGTGGCAGGAAAATGGTAATTGAAAAATTAAAAACAGTGGTTGTTTTTAAAGTGCATTAAAGGTTTTATAAATATATATAAGGATCTTTGTTGTAAAAAATTCTGTATCTGTGATTATGGTAAGGCCTTATGATGAAGCTGTTTCTATAGAAACAGCTCATGATTCATGGTCAACATAAAACAAAAATTACAGATGAAGTTGTAATATATACCAGACAGAGAAACTATTAATTTCTGAATTAAAAAATATAAATGCTATCACACTAATGATTTTTTATGAGAAAAAAATCTTTTACAATCTTAATAAATGTTATCACAAAGTATATAATAGACCAGAAGACTGAGAATATAAAGAATATATTCTGAAATTTCCTGGAGGTTGTATTATAAGGGAAAAATATAAGGCTAAAAATTGTCTTCTATGAATGGTCCTTAATTGATATTGAATTTATGAAGACTTTTAGAACTCCCGATTTTCTCATACGACCCAGACACTTTTTCTCCAGCTGAAATCTCTGTAATGTCTACAGAAATTGCTCTATATATTAAATGTAATTTGTGTGGGATTGAAAGCAGATCTCAATACATTTGCGTAGGAGAGGGGTTACAGGTAGTAGGCGGGAGAAATAATAGCCACTGACATGAGAGAATGTTCCAGGAACAGGTAGGATTTCAAATGATCTGTCTCTATGGAAACAACAAAGCCAGCTTTCTTGACTAGAGAATTGTGTATCATTCCCTATAAAATAATAATTTACGGGGGTTGGGGGGAAGATTCTGTCCCTAGCCACAATGTGTTAGACTAGGAGATGTTATCAAGTCTATTCCCCTTCTTTCACAGTCCCATGTAAAGCCCTTCATGTGGGAGTCAGTGCTTGAAACTTCCATGCATAATCTGCAACAACAAAAGCAAAGCATCTAATGCATCTAATTTGCAACTCACCCCAATTTATGCTAAGGAGGGTCACCCAACACTCATATTAGCTCTCTATACAGGCAGGGATGGAACGGCTAACAGCTATGTAAAACCTCTTTATTTTGATCTATTTCTCTAGTGTTTCTCTTCATCTTTTTTTTTTCTCTGACGTAAACAATGCAATGTATGTATCACCCTTTGCCTTCACATATTTACTGTCTGACACCATCTTATAGGTACAGGGTTGCTGAATTCTTGCTTAAAATCATACCCAAATGCCAGTTCAGATATTTCCATTCCTTTGCAGATCTTCTAGGAGTCACTTTTTAATTTCCTGGCAGGTAAGCTTCCCTTCTCAGGGCACAGTGTCACTCTCCCTTGCCCTGTCTTTATTCTCAGTCTCCTCTCATCACCAGATGCACCGTCTACAACAACTCACACTGCTCTCATGCAATTTCATATCGCAGCACAATGTTCCAGAAAGACTCTGAATCACTTTCAGGATGCAGTGGAGAAGAGAGCAGATGCCGCACAAGTGACTTTCCTACAACTCCCTTCTCCCCTGATCTATAACGACAATTGAAGCAGAATATAAAGATCTCTTCCCTGGGAGAAGTTGATAAGTCTTATGGCCACCTAGGTAAAGAAACATATTGCTAGGTAAAGAAACATATTAAAGTTAACTGCATCCCACTCTCTGTCTTAGCCTAGTACTTTATCCCAACACTCTGATCAACCCACTGGGCCATTGTATTTTGGGGCCCAGGATTTTTCACATTGGGAAATGCTTGATTGTGGACACAATAGGAAGATTCACCAAATAATTAGTTCATTTTACAAAAATCACAACTTCCAGTGTTTTACCTCAATGCACATGTTTTTACTCAATGCACTACCTTAAAATAATACAATGGAGTATCCCATTACTCTGAAAATACGCCACTTCAGAGAGAAGACAATAGTGTTTCTTTACTGGGGTTTCTTTACTGAGAAGAAGGTGTTTCTTAAACCATCACTCATTAAAGAAGCCCAGAGAATACCATGAACTCTAACCTCAGTTAACTAGTCAGTCAATAAATAGTAAATCCCTCAAGTTCTCTCTCTCTCTCTCTCTCTCTCTCTCTCTCTCTCTCTCTCTCTCTCTCTCTCTTCTCCTTTTCCTTTTTAATTGAAAACTTAAAGGGCACTGCATGTATAAAAATTTTTAAGGTAGAACTCCAGAGGAGCATACAAGAGCAGTAATTCCCTGTAAGGCACATCCCTGACCCTTGCTCGATTTGGAAGAGATAATTGTCGATTGGATATCCTGTATACTCTACTGGAAAGAGATGGCATGTAGACAGACAAATATGTTTTTAGAGCAGGTTCTTTTCACACAAGTGAGAATGTTCAATAGTTCTATGATACAGCTTGTATTCACAGCTCAGTCTAATCTCTTGACAATACTCCCTGTGTCCTCTTAATTCTCAAAATAGTGAGTCACCTGTAGTTCCCAGAACACTTCATGCCGTTTCCAGGCAGGGCTGCCTATTCGTATGCTTTCCTCTTGTTCTGAAGGAAGATTCTTCTTTGTGTTTGTAGTCTATCCACAATTGCTAACTACTATTTATCTTCTACATTATTTCTAGGCACAGACCCCCTCGTGATGCCTTGGGTATTATTTTTTTATGCTTCTGGGAGATGCCACTAATATAGGTATCTATCAAATAATCCTTTGCATTGACTGAACATAAGTGTGTATTATCTATTTTCCTTCATACATCAAAAAAAAAAAAAATCACTGAATGTTGGGAACTTGTAGTGTCATTCCCATTCTGGCCTCCATTCAAGACCTGATAAAAGACTCAATGTTTAGTAAGTTTGTGCTGACTAGAAACACCCAAGATCAGGATAGCTATCAATGTTTCAAAAGTCTTCCAAAAGGCAATTTCGCATGTTTCAAAATTATAATGTAAACAACACCCCTGAGCCCCTTATAAGCTATATAATAGACATAAAGCCTATTTTCTGTTCACTAGATTCATTAAATAAATGGTCTTAGAAAAATTCCTTTAAATTTTATACTCAGAATATAATAGCAGTTTACATGGGGCATGTGACTGGCCGAGTGAGGCTTTGGACCTCTTGGTAGGGTATGATGATCGGAACAAGGGTAACTGGCTCATGGTACATAAAAAAATGTATCTTTTCTTTTTCATGTGACCAGCTTTGCCTCCAAGTTATAGCTACTGGTAGGAATCAATTGTTCATAAAGCACTTGTGACAGGTGCTAAGTGACCGATGAAGGAAGGTTCTGCAAACTTCCTGTTCAATAGAGAAAAGTTAAGGGACTCCAGAAAATTCACAATCGGCTAAAAGCAACTGTTCTAAGGTCAGTCCCAGTCTTAGGAAAGATGAATTCAGTTCTCTCTGGGATCATAGAGGAAGGATATACTAATACTGAATCAACTATATACACGTACCAATTTATCTTCCTTTATCCCAAAAAAAGCCATGACATTTGAGCCCATTCCTGAAACTTAAACCATTAGAAACTTTTAAGTTCATTTTACTTCAAAGCATTTTACCTTTCTGTTAAAGTAACATTTCATTTGGGCATGCGTGCTGAAGATGTATCAAGTACATAGGACAACAGTTCTTAACCTAAGGGTCATGGCCCCTCTGGGGGTCATATATAAGATCCTCCATCTCAGATAATACATTAGCATTCATAACAGTAGTAAAATTACAGTTATGAAGTTGCAAAAAATAATTTTATGGTTGCATTCACTTCAACATAAGGAGCTCTATTGAGGGGTCCCAACATTAAGAATGTTAAGAACCACAGGTTTCAGGGAAAGAGTAAGGCAAAAAGCACCAGAAATGTTCAGAAGCGACACTGAAATTTAGCTCAAGCAAACACCCAGCTTCTACTGCTTATGCCTCAGTCACTGCTCAGAAAGATTTTAGGAAAATTGAATAAGAACTTCCAGATATCTAGGTCTTGAAGAAATACATACATACATACATACATACATACATACACACATACATACACAAACAGACAAACAAAACCCATTTACTTCTGTTCCATAGCAAGTATTGAAATGTATGAGTTTGGTATCAGCAGAACAATATCGCCAGCATGAGAAACATGGATAGCATCAGATTAGAAATACCTACAACAACAACAACAAAAAAAAAAAAAAAAAAAAAAAAAAAAAAAAAAAAAAAAAGAAAGAAAGAAAAAGAAAAAAAGAAAAAAGAAAAGAAATACCTACAACACAGTTTTTATCTCAGTATTCAACACAATATAAACAAAGCATCAATCAGGTCTCCTTTGAGGACCATTGATCAGAGTCTCTTGTTGCTGTCTTTGTAAATGTATTAAGGAAGACAAGGTTGAACGATGATCTCATGACTGGTTAAACAGTGCTTCCTGACAATGCCCCACATCACACTCTATCACTTCTGAAGCCCTCCCAAGAGGCTACCACTCTGGAGCACTCTGGAGCAGCCCAGAAAAGGCTTGCTGATCGACTTTCTGACCAGGATAATGGGATGGAACAAGACAGAATCTAACAGTAGAATAAAATGAAATAATTCTTGATCTGGCACAGTCTAAATTCCTTGAGAACAGAAATTTTAGGGTATTTGAACTTAGAAGGCTTTAGCAGGTCCATGATTTGCTTCCCTTTTCAGCATAACTTGCTAAATCCAAGAGAAGACAAAGTCTACACTCAAGTTCCCAAATTAAATACAAGGAACACTTTAAACATTTAAGGTTTACTAGATTGGCAATTTAAGCAGATGCAGCCTGCTTTCAGGTTTTAAGACTGGTCTCATGTATCTCAGTGTGACCTGATCTTGCTTTGAACCCAAACATCTGATCCTCCTGCCTTCACCACCTTATTTCTGGTATTGTAGACATGTGCCACCACTATCAGGTTTTGCAGTACCATGGAACCAAAACTGTATCCTATACACCAGGCAATCACTCTATCAATCTAGCCATGAGCTACATCCCCAAGTCCTGGTTTTAAACTTTGACTTTTTCATGTACTAGCTCTGTAGCTTTGGAGTTTGTTTTTGAATTTCTCTCTTCCTATATTTTTCCATGTCTCAGCTTAATTTTTTCAACATATAGTAAAAAATGATAATTCTATACCCTTAAATCAGAGTGCAATAAGCAATTAATTTAATATTTGTAAGAGGCATATTCTACATAGGTGTATTAGTCAATAAATATTTATTTTCACTATCTTACAAACTTTAATGCTCAATATGTTCTTGTAAACCTCAAATTGCTAACTTTAATATATGAACTCCAACATTTTAATATCTAGATGGTTTAGTTTTAATGCGATTTGAGCATAAAATGCCTGTTATCTCCAAACAGACAAAGTAAACTCTTTCGCTCTCAGATAGTATATTCTAGTGCAGAAACTAAAAGAGGGTCCCTGTTGAGTTCTCAGGTAAAAGAAAGGGATGTTTATGTATTTATTTATTGGAGTGTGTTCCAGCTTTTAATTGGTACTGACTGATCGCTCGATCTCCAAAGGAAACTTTATTATAACCCAAGAGAATTTATTGAAAGCAGCAAGAATTCCTTTGGGATGTTTTTAACACGCCCATCGCTGGCTGCTTGGTAAGGAAAAAACAATTTCAGTGTTCTGTATTGGGAAGAGTAAAAATAAAGTGTAAGGGGAACTCTGTAAGGGGAAAGGGTGTTATTGTTAGCTATTGTGGCCAGCAATGTTTTTCTCTCCACTTAGCACTAGCCGAGTAACAAGTATCGATACAGGAAGACATCAGGTTCCACTAGACCACATCCCCAGGTTTATCTTTAATTAAGAACTAATCTTCCCTTTGAGCCCAGCCACCTATTAGATTACTTAGAAAGTATCTTCCTAGAAAAAAATAAAAGAAAAAAAGGAAAAGAGTTCACTTTTACAGATAATAGAATCATACTCTTCAGCTTTGATATTCAAAGTGCTGTCTGAAGAGCAGCAGTTGGCATTTTGAAGGAGGACTAGAATATATCAACCCCCTGCTTCCAATCCCAAACCTCAGATTCAGAATTTGCATCTTGTAAACCTCACAGTGATTGAGGTATGATTTTAAGATTGAGAAGCTAAGGCATAGAGGAAGGAGGATTATTGCAGAAAGAAATCCTGATGGTTTCTGTTCTTGAGCCAACTGAAGAATGTACCAAGAACCTATGGAATCTAATATTAAAGTAGCAACATCAGGGAATATAAATGGATATCTGTTCAGTTTAATTTGTTTCTATGCACCATATATATATATCTCATCTCCGTCAATGTGGATGCTGTTTGTGATTCCTGCAAAATCATTCATTTCTGCACCTTCAGAAAAGTGAACACAGGAGAGAGGCCACCTCCTGCAAGCAATGGCTTGTTCTGTGCCCGAGCCTGAGGCAGAGCTCTGCAAGTATAGTCTTCTGCGTGTGGACACTAAGCCATCCTATCTTTATCTTGAGGAAAGAAATTGTATTTGGAGTTGCTTCTTTGTGATCGCACCTGGTTCTTGCAGGAGAAGGGACAGTTTGCTATGGAAATCAGAACGGGAAAGCTTAGTGCCTTGGTTGTTTATAGTCAACATCACCATTAACCAAGATGCTACTCAAGGAGAAAATTTCTCTCTGGTACTGGCTCTTCTACTGAGCAGATGGGAGTTATTTTATGAGTAATTGCTAGGAACCCATCCCTCCTTTCATTCTTCCTGCCTCAGTTGTGTGCCTCTGTGTGTGTGTGTGTGTGTGTGTGTGTGTGTGTGTGTGTGTAGCATTTTATAGAAATTCTAAAACTAAAAAGATTTAAAGTGTTTAATATACAATAAATGGGAAACTGGCAATTTTTTCTATATAAAAGTTTAAAAGACAGTAGCACTATATGGTTACATCACCACAAAGTCTATAATGAGAAAAAAAAACCCTTTCTTTTAGAAACATTAATTAAAACCTTAAAAGAAAAATATTGCTTTTAATTATATATAATGTGTGTGTGTGTGTTTCTACATTAGAATTATTCTCTAAAGGTTAATTCATTGCTCAGAATGAACAACTTATATACTTAAATCTAACTAACGTTACTTAGAAAGTAGTCTTGGTATGATATTAGCCTTCAAAATGGTTAATATTATAAACAGATTTTGAAATATATTTTACTTAGACTAGCACAAAAGGGACAAAAATTAACAGGACCCTAGTTCTCTAACCCATTAATTTAATGCATAATTATTATGCCATGTTCCTGGCCATAGAATGGGTTGTAACAATAATGACCAAAGATGTGAACATTAATTAGCAATGTTGCAATAATGGATTTAACCAGCATTTCATTAACTACTAGTTGTGTTATTTTATTATCAATTCTTATTTTGTTTTCAATTTGTAGACATTTTCCAATCACATGTAAATTAGTGTCCATCAAGGTACAAAAGCATGCTTAAAAACAAGCTAAAACTCCTATTTCCCATAGACCCTCAGTTCTACTTATAGTGTCCAAAGCATGTTGCAGAGAATTCTCTTCTTGGTAAGGGGTTAGGGTAGGACTAACGATCCCTGTTCTGTACATAGCATCCTTTCAACTTTTCAAAAGAAAAACTCTCTGAATTTCCATTGTCCTTAGTTATTTCCAGTGTGTTCATTTCAGCACTTTGTCATAGATGAACCACGAAATTAAACCTGAGTCTTGTCAGTAGCTCTCATTAAAAGGGAAAGAATACACAAAGTAGGGTTTCTAATTTTGCAGCTTTCAGTAGTCACTATTTGTCTATGTCTCTGATGTCACAATGAAACACAATGAGCATTTGGGTAAAGAGCATTATCAGAGGCTTATCTATGAATAACTATTTAAAGAACAAACAAGTGCAGGTGTCATGGAGTAGTGAGCAAACAGACTGTATTTTTCAGTCATTAGAGGGTGGTGTATGCTACATTTATACGTGGCCCTTCTCTGCTTGGATATGAATTCATTTCAATGACGAGGCACAGCTTCTTGTTGTACAGCTCATATATTCAATATATAAAAGAATATATTTTATAATATAGTTAAAAGAATGCAAAAAAATTTACATAGATTGTGTGAGAATGCCTGTGTATGTGCTGCACACACATGTGCTGCACACACATGTGCATGCATGCACATCTGTATTTGGTGTTGGGAGTTCACCTTAGGGCCTTGCAGTTCTGGAAATCTAAGTACCCTAACACCGTGACATAGACCACTGACAGAGGTACAATTTGCCTTCTGAGATCTCTGAATTCCCTCTATCATAAATGATCTACGGAGATATTTACAAGATGCCATATAAATGACCGAACAGGAAAACGTTATCATAATGTGTCTGCATTGACACTAATTGTTAAGGTAATACATTGTCCAATGTATCCGGTTGCATTTACAGTCATGGGCCATGGTTTTGTATGCACATCTTATGATGCTCTTCTCAATGTTTGTAAATAGCTGCTTTGTGGCAATAGCATGCATGTAAACAGAGTATTAGTGTCTTAAATGTCTTTGCTTAGTTAAAAAAATCCACTTTTTAAAATAAAATTTGAAAAATTGATTTCTTTTTTCAATGTAGTAGTCGAAAAAATACTTGAAAATATTTGACACAATCTGAGACATAAAATAGCACTTTAAATAAGCCATTTAAGACAGTGAACGCTTCTTCTCTGTCCCCCCCACCACACATTTTATCCTTATACCACCCATTGAAGGATCTATGAATGTATTTATTGCTTCCTGACATAATCTAAACAATGGAAAGGAAAATTCTTAAACCTTAGCATATTGCAATAAAAAAAAATGCCCCACGAGGAATGGAACGAACAACAGTAACTGTTGCGGACAGAAAAATCCCAAAGAACCCCAGTTCCTCAGCAGATTTAAATTTCTGTTGCTGGAATTATTTCCCTTTCGGGAGCGGAATAAAAATGGCATTTTGCTCCTGTCAATCTAGCTAGCTGTTCCCTGGGTGCTGGGTTCTAGAAAAGTAACAGGCACTTCCTTCTCCTCAGGAACTCTAACAACTAGAAAAGGGCTTCCCAGGGTGAAAGAAAACAACCAACAGAAGAGGTTGCCCTGATTTGAATCCCTTTGCCACAGCCCCAGAGAAAAGACATGCTATGAAGATGAGCAGAGGGGGAAGGAAGGAATGTGGTAAAGTGTAGATCCCTTAAAATTAATGAGTATGATAATCCAGCCTCCCCCCAGTCCTGTTAATCATCAGATCTGTATTTTTCTGCTCAGGTTTCTAGGATAAAGCAATGCCACAAGACTCGGCTGATTCCCCTCCAACTTAAAACTTGCCAGCTTCAGGAAGACAAACACATGAACCCTCGCATGGGTCCAGAATGCCTAGAAACAAGCTTGGGCACTTCTCCTGTTAGCAATTCTGAACTGTGTCATCTCAGCCTGTTGCTCTTGCCACACACTGCGCTGGATTCTGTGGTAGTGAGGGGACACTTGTGAGCTCTGCCAGCCTAGTGGTTGAGCTGGGTGGGTTGGGGCTTTCAGGTTGCTGGAGCTGCGGAGATTTGGGGGGGGGGGGGCTTGCCTGGCCACAGCTGGCTGCGAACTCCTGGTTTGGGGAGACCCCAGTGTACGCCACCTGGCCGCCGGCAGATGGTGCCCTGCACATCCCGACAGTCAGGGAGACCCGGCTAAAGTAAGGCTCAGACTCCGCCCCAGCCAATCCACCGGCGCAACAGTCCCCCTTCCTTCCCAAAATAGTGCGGAGTACGTCTCCTTCGGAGCACTGCAGTAGCCTGTGTGTGTCGAAAATACAAACTATGGGGAGACCGACAGTGTGTGTACTGGAGTGGGGCGTACGCGTGGAGTGGGACCCTGGGGACCAGGGCCGAGGTGACCACCAATGAAAAGCAGAGGACAGGGACAGGTTCATTTCGCATCTGCGTAAGCTCGGCCCGGCCGCCAAGCCCATGGGGAGGCCACTCACCATATTCACTTCCGAGACCATGTCTATGCTGGCGACATCGATCCGCATCCCGACGTCCACTGGGGGCCCTGCCGGGGAGGTGGACCACAGCAAAGACAGTCTTTGAGTGGCAGGGAGCTGAGGGACATTGGGGGCTTCCCAGATCTTATTACAGACTGACCAGGCTCCCTCCCTCCCCCTTTTCCGTTGTAGGGGACAGCCCAAGAAAACAGGTGTGGGCACACGCGTGATGCAGTGACAGTGCAGAGGGTGTGTCGGCTTGAGGAGAGGGACAGCTCAGCCTGAGGATACGTCCACCTGAGATTGGGTATAGTGTGTGTGTGTGTGTGTGTGTGTGTGTGTGTGCGCGCAGGGCGTAGTATTGCATGTTTAAAGAAACGGTAGAATGGGGAAGGAGGCATTATATCTGAAAGAAAAGGTGAACTAGGGATGGGTTACAGGTTGAAAAAAAAAATGAAGAAGCTTTACCTCCAAAGTCCGGCCGCAAGCGAATGTCATATCCTTTGAGCAGTCGGTCCACTGTCTCTTTCACGTATGACATGTTGCTAGGTTCATTGGAGCTGAAGGGAAGAAGTAGAGACCGTATTCAGAATGATCACAAACAGACATAAAAAAGACCCAGGCACACCTACCACCAAATAACAAGATGCATGATCCAGCAGGCATGGGGGAAAAAAAGAAAAACACCAAAGGGAGAGAAAAAAGAGAGAGATTGAAGCAGGCAGCTCACCTGTGTGCACAACAAACCATGGCAACCATCACAGGAAAAGAGAGAAGCCCCAAACTCTCTCGATTTTGTACTGTCCACATTACTAACTCTGATGAAAGAATTGTCTTTTCTGCGAAGATTCAAGGAATGCAACTTAGTCGGCGGCTGGGCAGTAATTCCCGAATGGACCTGCGCATGCGCAGAGGGTACTCACTACCAAAAGACACCTTGTGCCTTGCAAACAATATTCCTAGTGGAACAGGCAACAGATTTCAATCACTTTAAAGTTCCTGTCTGAGGTGCTCCGCGTTCTCCGGGTAGTCGAATACAACCTGCTGTCTCTATGCAAAGAAGCCAACGTGCCTGCCTGTGTGTGCCCAGTTTTCCTGCGCTGTGGTTTGCTGCGTTCTTTTCCCTCCTGTCCTAAGCTTGATTTTTTTTTCTTTTTCCTTTTCTTTTCTTTCTTTTTTCTTTTTTTTTCTTTTAAACTGAGCTTTCAGTGATCTGGCTAAGGCTGTCTGTGATTGGCATCTTTTGTTGACAGTTTTAGAGGTCCTAGAACAAGAAGTCTGGAGGTGGTTCTCTGGTTGCCTGTAGAAGGGGTGGGGGTGGGGGGAAGTGCTGAAGAGGGGAGTGGGCAGCAACAGCCCGGAAAAGGAGTGGGGGTTGGGGGTGGGTTTAGCCGGCAGGGAGGGTTTGGGAATCTGCTAATCTCATCCTCTTCTGAGGTAACCAGGGCAGCAGCAGGCTTGCTGTAGTGCTTGTTGGGGTTAGGAGAGCGAGAGCTGACTAACTTTTAAATGTACGCTGTACCTTTCTTCATCTCCATCAGTAGATTTGGAATGGGAAGTGAAGGAAAGAAGGATGGGGCAACCCTGGCAGCGAATCGAATCTCTTTTTCCATGACCTTTGCTGGCAAATCTTGTAGTTTTTAGTAGCCCAAGCTTCTTATTATACCTGCCAGTATGCTAACTCCTGTTGGTAATCCCTAAATAGAACACTGAACACCCTAGGTGTAACATGCATTATGCAGCTCAAGAGAAACCAATCTCCTTTGAAATAAAGAGAAGTTAGTAAATGAAATTCAGTAAGTATCACTAAAACATCTTAGGTGGTTGGAGACTCCGGAATAGGCTCATGTCCTTTGTTAAATAGCATGTATCAAGTTTTCCTTTGATGCTAGGTATTCTAAAACTTAGAGTAAACTTAAGAGTGTTTCTAGCCTACAGAAATTCACAAACTCCTTACAAACATAAGCAAAAAGAAAAAGAAATCACTTGATCCTTATATTGTCTGTGTAGACTGCAGAATTATTATCATACCAAGAAGCATCAGAAATTATCTTAGAGGAGGAGAAAATAGACGGAATGGAAAGCTTTTGCCTGGTGAGGCAGGGGAATTCTTCTTGAGGGAAAACAGTATGTACTGAATCTTATAGAATAGAAAACTTATTTGTATAACTGTGTGCAGAAGAGATCTATCATAGAGAGGGGAAAGAAGAAGTTGACGGTGGGTGATAGGACGTCGAAAAAAGTTGAGGAGATCATTTAGACTTCAGGGAGACACTGAAAATTTAAGCAAGGATGGCCAGAGTTGGATTTTAGAGTAAAAAAAAATTCAATAATGAGGAGACTGCTTTAGACCACGGAAACCAGTAGTTCAAGTCACACTGCTGATAAGTAGTGGTATACATACTTTAACCTAGAATCCTTGGGCAATGCTACTCTTTGCATTATATAGCACAGACCATAAAAGCAAGAATTAGGTAAGGGAAACAAGAAGACAAGGAGGTTACTGCAGAAGGAAAGAAAATAAGATACTGTTTAGTTTGGAGAGAAGTAACAGGCACAGTCTCCCTAAAGTATACTAGAGACATCAACAGATTGCAAGAGTTATGAGCTAGGTACATGTGAGTGAATGCTCCTTTAAAAAATGGTACAATCATTTCAACATGTACTGAATTGAACATTCTAAGAAGAGGGAAAAAAGTGTAGTAACATTAATTTCATATTATATTTGAGCACCATAAAATCCTCAACTGTCAACATTAAGTCTCAGATTCCTTAAGTCTGCTTGAAAGGATGTCAATTTGTTTTCAAAACATATACGGATCTTCTTTTAATGGGTAAAAGAGAAGATTTATTCACATCTCAAAGCTCTGCTGAAACAGGAAATCTCTGTTCTATCCAACTCTGCAAAAGCCACACTGCGGGACACAAGCCACTTACAGGTTTACCACAGTCCTTAGCTGTGGATTTATTCCTTAGATGTTTACTGAACATGTAGTAGGTGCCAGCCTGTGTGCTGGGAGCTGATGGTATAGCAGTAAATAAAACAGTGTTCAATTTCCCTTCTCACCTGTGGAGGTTATACACATACGCAAGTCAGAAAAGAAAACATTTGTTTGCTGCTCACTGTGGCTGTTCAATGACTATAAAATCCCAAAATCCTTTTTGGGTAGAAAGCATCACTCCTTTAGCAAGCTCTGCTTAACAGCCTGGAGTCACCCTAGAGTCAAGGTGTGAGTTTGGATACTTTAACCCTAGTGTTAAGCATGCTGCTGCCAGATCAATCCTACTGGATTTTGCTTTGAAATTATACTTTCTGCTTGAATAAAAGGACAGTTTAAGAAATCATGTGATAGTTTTTTTTTTTCATTTTTGTTAACATGTGTCAATGGTATAAATTAAGTCTTATCATAACATTTCATGTGATAGCCACCACGTATCACTGGAATGCTACTGAAAATGGAACCTAGTTTATCTTAGTCCGTTATGTATGAGGAGGGTCTCTGGGAAAATAGTTTCCCAGACCTTCACACTCTGGCAATTGTCTGCTTTCCTGAGTAGTTTGCATCTTAAACACAATAAGTATCTTTATATTTAAAGCCCATTAAATCTCCTACTTGTTTTTTGATCACTGGGCATGTAAGAATCATACATACAGCTTAGCTTTAATCATTATGCAAGATGTTAATGACCTGCATTTTGATACATTGCATTTCTCCTTGATGTTTTAGGAGTCTAAATTTAATCTCCCCTCTTCACACTTTACTAATTTAAAAACAGATATGTTGCACTGAATATATAGAGTTTGTAAGTTGTCTTGGAACTGCGAAATAAATAAACCTTAAAAACTAAAAAGAAATAAGTTAATAATTGATCCAGATGCTTTGGGGATTTTTTTTTCCCCTCACAGCCTGAAAAAAGGCAACACTTTCTTCTCTTGTGAAGTCGCTTTTTTCTTCCCAACACCTTTTTCTCCCTTCAGAGCTCAACCCAATTAAAAAAAAAATCTGTCTCTGAAGCCCCGAAGGCCATTGACAAGCCCAATTCTATTTCCTTTTGTCCAACTTCTTAGAAGAAAATGGATGAACCTTAAAAATTAGCATCCAAATTAAAATAAAGGTAATTAAAACATATTCACAAAACATTAACAAATATTCTTAATATTTCTTTAGACAAACAATAACAAGGAAACATAAGAAAAACTATTATATTACAGTGACTTCAAATGGATCAAATAGATCTGAAAAAGCTGAAAAAAAAGGAAGAAAAGAAAATAGAGAGAGAGGAGGAGAATGTAAAAACTGAAAATTGTAACATTTTATCTATGCTATAAAGAACAAACAAGTTAAATAAAAATTCCTGCAATTCAAATAGAAATTGAAAATGAAGTTCTAAAGTTTAAATGCAATAGTGGGAGGTCAGAATAAGCCAAGACAAATTTGGATGTAGATAGATAGATAGATAGATAGATAGATAGATAGATAGATAGATAGACAAATTAAATAGAGTTGGGGAAATTTATTTTTAGGATATCAAAATATATTTAACCTATAAAATATTAATAGTCTGTTGTTTGAGTCTTGTGTAAAGATAAGAAAAACTAGCACAAGCACATATAAAAGCTTGAGGAATGGTCTGATAAAGCATAAAAGGTTAAATACAATGGAAGTCTATAAAGAAATTTATTATTCATAAAAGAATATTTTACTTTGTTACATATACAAAATTTTAAGACAGAGATAAAAAATAAAAGATAAAATGCAAAACTTCAGAATGTTATAAAAGCTGAGTAGAATCTACTTTTCATCTTGTTTCATAAAATGAAGTTTAGTGGAAAGGGGCTGTAGAGATGGCTTTTTATTGACTGCTCTTCCAGGGGACTTGAGTTGAATTCCCAGCAACCACATGGCAGCTCACAACCATCTGTAGTGAGATCCAATGCCCTCTTCTAGTGTGACTGAAGATATCTATAGCATACTCATACAAATAAACTTTAAAAACAAGTTTAGTGTGTAGTATCATCTGAACAACAAAATATTACAATCGGGATTTTTTGATGTCTGGTGGATATTTTTTTGTGTTTAACATAAAGGCTTCATGTTTACTCATTTCCCCATGTTTCCTGAGTGTGTGTGTAGGGAGGATGTGGTTTGAAATTATACAAAATTAAACAACAAAACAGTAAAAACATCCAAGCAACCAATATAATATATAACATGAAGGTAATACTGGGGAAGAATATTTATTCTTTCTTCATGTGGCCCTAAAGTGTAAAGAAGATGACTTGACAGAGCTAAATTCTTCCTTTAGACATTGTAACACACTGAAATGTGACCTGGGAAGGGACTAAGCCAGATGAGAAACATCACCAAAGGTTTTAAAATTGAGGGTGTTGGCAGTAAGTAGAAGTAATTGATGGAGCTTTGAAGAGAAGCTGTATTTCCAGTAGAGGCAGGTATGTTCAGTGAAGGACTGTGAGAGGTCGGTGATGAGAAATAACACACTCACCCATGTGTTGTTGACCCTGAACCCTGAGCCTGTGTGATACAGACTGCTGGTTGGCATGCCAACCAAGCCCTTGGATTTTCTCCTTCTGCCTCAATATGCATCTCAAATACACATTTCCAATTTCTTATCATTTCTATCTGGGTGCTGTCTAAATTCTTTCTTTTTTTTTTTTTTTAAATAGAGAATTAATCTACACATTTGTACTGGTCCCTGAAATGATACAGCAAAAGTGTTACTACTTGAAGAATTACCTAGTTGTTTTGGGGGGTATAAATTCAAAACTAAGAAACCATTCTTTCTTTGGAAGTTAAAGAAAAATGATCAAACATTTCAAATAGCACTGCATTTTCTTCAGTCATGTGCCATTTTCTTAATAACATATTAATACTGAATACACATTGGATAAAGGATTTGGTGAGTTGCCTTTCTTGGATTTGCAAATGTATTAAGCATGGGCATAGAAAGGTTTAAAATTTTCCTTATAAAGGTAAATGCTATTTAATATGAACTCTCAAATAAAAATGTTGATATGTAATGAAAGGTCACCAAGAAATAAAGACAGTGACCACAAAGAAAAGGAAATAAATGTCAAAAAATAAAAACCTAGTCATTACAGACAAGCAAGACTACTTCAAAGTGAGCATGATTGAGTTCGAGAATGCATAATAAAGAGCAAACATTTCAGGGAGCAGACGTGCACAAAACAGACAGGAGTCAATGACACTGAAATGCAATGCAAAGTTTGACAGAAAAATTCCATATAGAAAGTAAAGGGTGTAATCACAGAGAGTATTAGTAAGCTAGATAATAAACAGAATCAAATAACTGTTCAGGTGGCATTGGGGAGAAGAGGCAGAAAGAGGAGGAATAGGAGAAAGAGGAAGGAAGAAGGGGGAGTAGCAAGAGAGGAAGGAAGGGAAGAAGAGAAGAAGGAAGAAGAAAAGGAGGGAAAGGAGTAGGAGAAAGGAGGAAAAATCAGAAGGAAGAAGGTGGAGGATACCAATAAGGAGGAAGAGGATGGAGAGAAGTAGAAGAGGAAGAGGAAGAGAAGAAGAAAGAGGAGAAGGATGAGGAAGAGAGGAAGAAGAAAGATACACCGAACATGAAGGAAAGAGAAGAAGCAAAGTTATGAAAGGAGTTATATAACAAGAAATCAGGAAGAAAAAAGGGTGAGGAAATAATTTAAAACTTAGAAATGTCCCAGAAACAACAAAAGTTACTAGTTTTATGATTGAGTGGGCTCACTGAATGTTAAGCAGCATTAGTTATATTCCAGTGAAATTTCAGAACATCTTGGACACCGAAAAATCCAAGATACTTTTGAGAAAAATAAGTTATCTACATAGGAAAGGGAATAACTTGGCATTCTTCTTATCAGCAAAGTTAGCACCACAAGACAGTAAAAAGTCTTAAAAATCACAGCAAGTGTCCAAGTGTGAGCTCTGTGCTCTAACCAAGTAGCACTTCAGTGTGTTAACACTAGAAACTAACTTCTAAACATAGAAGAACTGAGAAAGTGTTGGCTCAACAGATTCTTCCAGCAGAAAAGTTGATTCCTGTAAAAAAATAAATGCCATAAATATGAACTGAAAAAATTTTGACACAAAATGAAATGGTAAGCAAATAGACTTTTAAGGCATTATTTGTAGAAGAGTGGGAAATTTAAAGCATAAATCAAGAATTTACTCTGATTATATAGGCTAGAGGTATAGATCAAAATATTATCACTTAGAGAAAATGCTGTGAAACTGACAGGTTGTGAAGAAGGAAGGAGCAGATAGTTCAAGTACCATACATATACTTTTCAAGTGCGTGTTGAGTTTATTGAGTGTTTGCCATGAGCCAAGAACTGCTTTAAGTTTTCATCATGTATTATGCCATTTATAGCTAACATCTCTAAACTGTATTGATTTTGTTGAGGCCTGTATAAAAGATCAGATGAGAAGAGTGACTGCCTATGAGTAACAAGCTCAGAAGTAAAGGGTCTCATAAGCTTTACCTGCCCCACTCTGGGAGCTCTGAGGCGTCCAGATAAGTTGATGTTGTTGTTTTTCCTATGAGCTGAAGGGGATTGCAACCTCACAGGAGAGTACTTTTCACTTTCAAACTATTTTTATTTCTGCTGCCAAGATTTTTAAACTACACCAATATTAGAATTGAAAATATAAAATATTTTTTAAGGAAAAGAAATATCCCTTATTAAAATTTAGTAATGCATATACTTTTTATAAAACACTAAGAAAGATACAAAGGGGGAAGAAGCTAGATTCCATAATTTTAAATCTACATTATTACTAACATTTTTATAATGGCTATTTTCTAACTATTAAGAACCATTAGAACTATTAACTATTAAGAAACATTAGAAATTCAAACATAAGTTAGTTGTTTGCTAGAAAGAAATATGCAATTGATTCTTAAAACAGAAAAAAATGAAAATATGTATAAATAATAAAAGTAAAGATTTCTAATATTGAAAATTAAAATGTTCAACCCAAATATTTGAATTTAAAAGCAGATTAATCATTTGAATTTTAAAAGAGTATAACCAACCAGTCTAAGCATATTTTGAGCTTCTTAAAAAAAACAAAAACAATTTGTGGGTTTATTCCTCCAAAATTTCAAAGCATTACACAACATTTTGTGTAAGTTTAGTGGAAGTGCAAACTTGCACAACCACTTTGGAAATCAATTTGACAGTTTCTCAGAAAATTGGGAATAGTTTTTCTTTCAAGATCCAGCTACTGGGTATACTAAAGGATGCTCCACCATCCTGCAAGGACACTCGTTCAACTATGTTCATAGCAGCCTTATTCATATATCAGTACTTGTCTGTTGTTCTTTATGAAATAGTCACCATGGGAATATGAACTCATTAAGAAGGTGAGTGTCAGAAGAGGTTCTTAGTCCCAAGAAGTAGGAAGGCTGAGGCCAAGGGGAACAACTTCAAAGCCTTCTTGAGCTTCAGGATGAACTTAAGTCCATCCAGAATAATTTGTAAGATATTGTTTCAAAAGCTGTAAAAATAAAAAAAAAAATGAATCAGGAATAGTTCAGTGGTAGAGCATTTGTCTAGCATATGCTGGGCCCTAGGTTCAGTTTCTAGTATTGGGGAAAAATTATGTTTCTGGACAATATTCCACAGACAATGATCAAAGTGAGAAAAGTGTGTGTGTGTGTGTGTGTGTGTGTGTTTATGTGTGCGTTTGAGTATTACAAATGAATCATTATATATTGCAAGTTTTTTCTTGATGATAGCTATTCTTTCCTGATTTATATATTAGTTTTTATTTGCAATGTGTTTCTTATTTCAATATGTGAGTTTAGTCCTAACCTAACAGAGTCTCTAATCACAATCCTGTGGAAGTCTTCAGCACATATTGTTCAGTAGAGCCCTGAGATTCAGTTCTCAATTAAAAACATGTTCATTACCAGTCACCTCCCACCTGGGGTTGAGCAGATATATAACTAATGTGACCCTTGGTATCATTGGAAGGAAGTATAATTTCACATACTTGCCAGAATCATACTGCTTTTCATTAAATTTTGACCCATCAAATGATGAACCTTTAGACTTGTTCAGTGTTAACACAAGCAGAAAACTTAACAGTCTGACCACACCACAGCCCTCGAGTTTAACCTGAGAAATAGCAAGATACAGGAAGTATGCAACATGCAAAAGACACCATTCAGCTGGCACACAGCCACTCTGTATCATTTTCTCCAGGTCTCTCGTCAACCTCTCCTACAGTTTATACAGAACATTCACTCCGCTGTTCTAAACTTCATCCTTAACTTCAGTTCATATTGTTTATTAAAAGTTAATATTTCTAACCAGTCAGAGAGAATAACATATTGTTTTTTTTAAATGGCCTCCTTTCACTGAAACCATGGGACATTATTGTTGTAAGTTGTTCCCCACAAAAAAAAAAAAAAATGTTTTTAGAGTAGAAAGGGAAGAGCATTTTGTAATCATATTTTTATTTTCTTCAGAAATATAGAGTGATTTCATAGCCCACTGAAGTGTTAGTATACCAATTTAGTGATTAGGGTTATATAATTATATATAAATATAATTTTATATAATTATATATAAAATAATAGGTGTAATAATTTCCCAACATTTTAATTATAACAATATTAAACAAGAGGGGATGATCATAGTGACACATGCTTGTAATCTTATCCTTCAGATGCAGATGTAGATACAGATGCAAAAGATCTGGACAACACAGTAAATTCCTTTCTCATAATTTTTTAATGATAAGAAATATAAAAATATCCTTGTTTTTACTAGTTGAGTAGTATTCCATTGTGTAGTATACTACATTTTCTTTATCAATATTTCAGTCGAGGGAACAGCTCAGTTGTTTCCAGTTTCTGCTACTATGAATAAAGCTGTTAGGAACATAGTTGAACAAGTGTCCTTGTGGTGTGGTGAAGCATACTTTGGGTATATGCTCAAGTGTGGTAGAGCTGGGTCTTGAGAAAGAACAATTCCCAATTATCTGAGAAACTGTCAAATTGATTTCCAAAGTGGGTGTACAAGTTTGCACACCCACCAACAATGAAAGAGTGTTCCCCTCACTCCACATTTTTGCCAACATGTGCCATCACTTGAGTATGTTTTTATCTTAGCCGTTCTTATACCCTTTAGGGCAGTTTGTGTGATGAAATCTCAGATTTGAATTTCCCTGATGAAATAAGGATGTTGAACATTTCTTTAAGTGCTACTTAGCCATTAGAGAGTCTTCTGTTGAGAATCCTCTGTTTAGCTTTGTACCCCATTTTTTTAATTGGTTTGTTGGTGTCTAATTTCTTTGCAGGCAAATGGATGGAACTAAAATTATCATTCTGAGTGAAATAACCCAGACCCAGAAATAAGTACATAATATGTACTCACTGTTAAGTGGACATTAGTCATAAAGTATAGTGTAACCATGCTACAATTCACATATCCAAAGAAGCTTAGTAGCAAGGAGGGCCCAAGGGAGGATGCTTGAATTTCATTCAGATGGGAAAATAAAATAGATATTGAGAGTGAATGGAGTGAGAGAACTTGGTGAGAGAGGGGGTGGAAAGGAGAGGAGGAGGGATCAAGTGTGGGGAAGATAGAGGGAGAGAGAATTGGGAAAGGGAACTGAAATCCAATGTGTACAGAGTGGGGGAAGCTATGGGATAAGCCAGAACCCCAGGACAAAGTTAAATACTGAGGAATCTATAAGGGTGACACTAGCTAAGACTCCTAGCAACAGGGAAACCTAAAATGGCCACCTCCTGTAACCAGGCAAGACTTCCAATGGGAACAGCAACTCACCCACAAAACCCTGAAACTATTGATCCAAAAATTATCTTGCCTACAAGGTATGCAGGGATAAAGATGGAGCAGAAATTGAATGACCAACCAGTGACTGATTTACCTTGAGACCTATAGCATGAGAGAGAGAGAGAGAGAGAGAGAGAGAGAGAGAGAGAGAGCCCATCTTTGATACTATTCATGATACTCTGCTATACTTGCAGACAAGACTCTAGGAGAACTGTAATCTGAGAGGCCTCATCCAGCAGTTGACTGAAACAGATGCAGAGCTCCACAGCCAAACACTAGGGAGAGTTCAGGGAATTTGTGCAAGATGGGGAAGAAGGATTGACGGAGACAGAGAAGTCAAGAACACAACAAGAAAACATACAGAATCAACTAACTCGGGCCCATAGGGATTCACTGAGGCTGAACTACCAACCAAGAGCATGCATGTGACAGACCTAGGCTCCTACACTTATATAACAGATGTATAGATTGGTTTTCATATGGGATCCCTAGCAACTGGAGCAGGGGCTGTCTCTGATTCTCTCTCTGGTGCTTGCTTTTGGAGCCCTTTCCTCTAGGCAGGCTGCTCTGAATAGCCTCAGTAAGAGAAGAAGTGCCTAGTTCTACTTAAACTTGAGATGCCAAGGCTGGTTGATATCCATGGGAGGCCTCTCCTTCTTTGAAAAGAAAATGAGGGGGGAAAGGGGAGGGGAGAAGAGAAGGATGATCTGGAAGAAGAGAAGGGAGGAGAAGCTATGAGAGGGATATAAAGTAAAGAAATAAATTAGTGAAAAAAAATACAACAATAGAAATAGGCTTGTTTTGTCAGTTAGTAGTCAGCAACATGGCGTTTGTGGGGCCAAGAAAAAGAAGAGCAGTATTTTGTAAAGACATTTTTTCTTTATTTTTTTTTTAAGGGGATAAGGTTATAGCTCATGGTTATAGAAGTAGTCTAGTATGTGGAGCAAGAGAGTTTGACTTCAGTTCTACAAAACTCCTATGAATGTTTGGTTTTGCAGTTTTGTTTTATTTGGTTTAAGGCACCATGCTGTGCCTTTAGCTGTAGGAAACCATGCTCCTGGACCTTTGTGCATTTATGGGTTTTTTGTTTTATGAACCCATTCCTTCTTGCCATGTACCTGGAATCCGATTAGTGTTAAGTTGCTCTGTCCACTTCAGTCCTGTAAACTTATATGCAGCCCTGCCTTATTCACAAGTTAGCTTAAACTTCTATTTGACTAAAGTTTTTCTATAGCTTCACTGTTAACTCAATATATAATTTTCCCACTTTATTATAATCCATAGGAATTATGTCTATAATAGAATCTAACAAAATTATGACATACTATTGAAGCTCAGATATGTCAAATAAAATAAGAATAAAATACATAAACAAAAACTCCCCTGGTACAATGGGATAGAAAGGCCTCAGTAAGTTCTATTCTTAATCACAGAAATTCAACATGTTTCAAAATTACCCTGCTAGTCTATTGATAATATAATATGTTGAAGGACAGCAGGCAAATCTTTACAAATTAGGACAGCAGTTGCTATCCAACCTTTCTCATCAATGTTTATGAAAACGTATAATTCCATTTTTAATTTCACTTATAAAAAGTTTCATGCTGAAACATTACTCACACCTGGATATAATTCAGAGGCTGTTCAATATGGGATTCTCTCATGGTTTTGCTTTTCAACATGAAAAGTCCCTGAAAATAAAAGATTTGTTTAGACTAGTTCATTTGGCACTTTTATTGAGTTGAATTGACATTGTAGAGCGAGTATGTGTTATGTGTACATGTATATCTCCGGGAGTGTCTCTGTATGTGTAAGTGCCAGCACATGGGTATAGTGTTTTCTGTACACAAAAACCAAGTCCAAGAACTCCTAAAACTCTCAGACTCTCTAAAGAGATTTGTATTTTATGTGCTACTGAGATAATTTATGGCCAGAGCTCCTGGATAGCTTCAGGAAAGTGGCTGGTTTCCAGGGGAACCAATTGTTAATTAGAAGGTTGAAGAGTTCAGTCTGACTTCTCACTTCCTTTCATTAGGAAAGAAGGCCAAATGTTCAGGTGATCACCAATGTTTATTGATTAAATCAGTCTTAGGTTCTATAAGGACTTTTCTAGGAATTCTACAAAGGACAATTGCAGAGCTCCTGGACTGATTACCAAATGGAGGTGCTTGTATGGTAGGTATCTAGACAGGCTCTGGAAACATTGGGACCTTCCTCTATACCTTGCCCAAGGCCCGCCCATTTCCAATCTCCTTTCCCATCTTTATATTCTACAATGAATAGTTGATAATAAGAAAATCACTCTCATGAGTGAGCTGTTCATGTATGAGCTGTTCTAGCCAAAGATGAGTTGTAGGAGGGGCAGTTATGGGAAATTCTGATTTATATCCCATGAGTTAGGAGTACAGAAAACAACCTGGACTTTTCATTGCTATCTGAATGGACACTGGTTATTTTGTGTTGTGAGCCTTTATAACCCATAGGAGCAGATTCTCTCTCTACGTAAATGATCGTAGAATTAAGTCATAGAAACCCAACTGGTATCTACTGAGGAGACTGATGTGGGTTTTGCGGAATAAGGAGAACATTCAAAAATTGAGATAAATATTTTTCCTAAACATAAGAATTTGTAGAAAGAAAGCAACAAATTTTCATTACTTCTTGATACTCAATATAACACACTTCTCAGTCTAAGTAGCAATGTAATTCCATTAAAATACAAACAGCTTCTTTGAAAACATGGCATGTTAAAAAAATAATGACAATTTTGCAACAATGAACAGCTAAAAGAATATATAGAAGAGACAAAAAGAATGATTGTTCCATCCGAACTTTCAACATTGATTACAGAAACTGTGGAATCCTAAAAGTTCAGAAGGAAAAAAAATCCAGAATCTGTCCTAATAGTATATGGTACCATGATAGATTATGGAGTCAACTTTAAAGGATAATAAGATTTCTGGAAATTTTATAGTTAATTAACAAATAAATAAAAAGAATTCTGGATACATCCATATGCAGAAAATGAATACTAGGATGAGAAGATTCATATACTTAACTTCTCCTGAGCTTAAGTCTTCTATGTAATTCAATATGACATCAAACTATTAAATTTGCCATATATCCTGGCATAATTTTGTATCTGAACCTTTAGGAAATGGAGTTAGGAGACTAAACTTGAAGCTTTTTTGGGATACACAGTCATTTGGGAACCAGCTGAGCTATAAGGCAAGATGTGTTTCAAATATAAATTAACAGCAAAAGAAACCTCAAATTAACAAACTAGACCCTGAATAACTATAAAGTCAGTAAACCAATGAAAGAATGAGCAATGTATCAGAATTTCTGAACTCAAAGGGGAAAAAGGTAAACACCATCTGAAGCCACAAAAAAGGTTACAGTACAAAACCAGTAACCAACTATTAATTCATAGGCTTATGATTAATTCTAAAAACATTAAAAAAAACCTTGATAACCCAATTAAGAATTCTTAAGAATTGGAATGAATGGAGATACTGAACTTAATTATCCAGCCAGAAAATGAAGCTTCTTCAGTACTGAGGCTAGGCATCACTTTTCACACCCACCCACCCCCAAATCTACAAGAAATGTCACTTTTCAGAAGTTCAGTTTGTTGCTCTACTGAAAATAAGCTACATGTTTACAAATGGTGTGTGTGTGTGTGTGTGTGTGTGTGTGTGTGTGTGTGTGTGTGTGAAGTTTTAGCAAGCTCTGAGCCCTTGGAAGGAAGATTAATAAATCATAGTACATTCTTATAGTGTTTTATAGTGGTTAAATGAATGCCATGAAGTTACAATTTTGAGGCAGACTCTTACCTTTTCCCAAGCCCTTTCTAATTAGAGTGACTTGATGCATGTTTTGAGTGCCAGAATTGTAAAAGCAATGTTGTGATGACTTTATAGCTAGCATGACTAAATATGTAGTATACATCCAGGGCTTTCAGTTGTCTTGTATTTCTGTGAAGCACAGAGGAAGGAAGGAGAAACCATAGCATGAGAGAAGCTAAAATTTGCAAGTCACCACCGGCATAAAAGCTATTCAGCATAACCTTACAGAAGAAAGAATAAAAAATTCTTATTTTATGAACTTGTATTGATTGTTACAGAAACTAGGATTTTCATGAAAAAACCAATCAAATATGTGGGTCTGAATTATATGTAACATTAATAAAAATAAATTTCCAATAATAATACATATATAATATAAAATATGAAACCACTTTACAGGTTATCTATTTTGTATACATATTTGATAATAACATAAATGTTCATGGGACCATGGATAAAAAATTAATATGATGGTTACTTTCAGAAATGAAATCAGAGGTGTGGTATGGTTCTTGTAAGTCTTTGTTTATACTTATAATGTTTTATTTTATATTTTCAATTCAGAGTAAATTTTATTAAAATGGTAGAAGATACAGAGTCTCTAGATGGTTGTTATTTCATTCTCTCTTGTGAAAATAGGTTTTTATTTAAAAATATTTTAGAACCTTCAGAGGTAACTCAAGGGGTTAAAAGCATTGCACATGAGGATGAGAGTTTGGGTTGCAGCATCTGCGTTACAAGGCAAGTTTGAGCAAGCAGTAACCATAGCTTCAAAGAGGACAGAGACAAGATCACTGGTGATTGTTTTCTTCTAGCCTTGCAGAGAACATGTGATGCTCAGGTTTAAACACTGACCCTGAGTCAAAAGGAATAGTACAAAGTGACAGAGGACACCCAACACCTTCCTTTGGCTTCCATATGTATGTACAGCTACACATACACATACATGTACACATACACAGACATTAAAAGCAAGGACCTTTTGAAGAAGTCACATGGAAATCTATTAAATCCATTACTGCAGAGCTTCTAAACACACACACACACACATACACGCACACACACACACACATGCACGCACGCACTATACATATATTCACACATACCTGCATACACATTAATATATTAATGTTATATACTATACACATATGTGGTATTTGTGTTTGTGTGTGGAAAATGGAGTTACCCTACAACAGGATGACAAATTGACTAGAAACCAAAGGATAATACATAAAAAGACAAAAGAGAAAAACAAAACAAAATCCCACATGACCAGTATCAGGAATGGGTTATCTCTGCTGGAGCTGTTGGCCATTAAGGTCCCATAGACCCAAACATTACTGCCTATTGCCAATGTTTTTGGTTACATCCTAGAATGGAACAGTAAGACATCATTGTTTAGAACAGCATATGTTTGAATATAGAACATAAGAGTACTGGTTCACTTGGCTTCTTCATCCCTTCTGGGTAGCTTTCACAGTGCTGAAAATGTAACTATCAATTTTGCCCAGGAGTGAACACTGAGAACTACAGTGATGATTGGCCTGGCAAAATATGGCTGTTGGTTTAATAGTGGCATGAATGTCACTGGAATAACCAACCCTTTTCGGATTAGATGTAATGCCTGTTCCACAAGATAAAATCGATGCCTACCTTCATTTCTCAGGCCATGAACCTGTGACTAAACAATTCATAATCTCTAGTGGAGAACCCAATATTTTTGCTAAGTTGACACAGTGTTAAACTTACTTCTAGTGACTTATTATACTCACAGATTGGTGTATTTTTTAAAAATGTTGTCTGAAAAACTTCTTTTTTCAATAGTTGGTGTTCAACACAGAAATCCATAATTGGTCAAGGTACAGAAAATAAAGAAATTTGGAGTTCTCAGCCTTATTTACGACATCTATATAACATACCTTTCTGGAAGAAGAGGCAGGAAAAGATTATAAGAGCCAGAGGCACTCGGTGACTAGAAATAAGTAACATTTTCTGGATACAGCAGGGCATTTACACATATAAACTTATAGAACAGTGGTTATCCACCTTCTTAATGCTGCAACTCTTTAATATAGTTACTCGTGTTGTGGTGGCCCCAAATATAAAATTATTTTTGTTGCTACTTCATTACCATAATTTTGCTACTGTTAGGAATCATAATGTAATTATCTGTGTTTTCCAATGATCTTAGAAAGCCTCTGTGAAAGGGTTGTTTGAGGAATTGTACCCCACAGGTTGAGCATCACTGTTATAGAGATTTTAACAGTATGTATCAGACCTGTACAAGCTCAAGCCAGACAAGATTTCAAGAAGCCAGGGGAGGTGGGCAGGATATCGCACCCTTATTTAAGAAGCTATTGGTAATTGATAGTATCTTCGAGAGGGAGAGTCAGTGTTCTTTAAAGGTGTGGTCTTTGGGAAGTCAGCCATTTGCCAATGGGTAGTCACACATGCTAGGACATAGGGGGAACACAAATTAGACTTGATGAATTTTTACTGTTGTTGTTGTTATTGTTTAAAAAACTTTTTTAAAGGATACAAAGTTGGGTAAATAAAAAGGAGGCTATGAATTGGGAAGGAGTTAGGGGAAGAAGGAAATATAAAAATTACACTACAAAATTCTCAAAGAACTATTTTTTTAACCGCAAATGTTAAAACAATTAAATCTAAAATACATTTAAAGATGAATTTTTGATGACTAGCATGTTTTTGTTTAATTTTCCAAATGTATGATGGAAGATTTAAGCAGTGTTTATTTGACAATCATGTAAAATTAGACTTAGGCATCAACCATAAAACTTTAAAAGGGCCACCTTTCCCTCTCTTCACTCAGAAAATTTATCTTACTTGCAGAGTCTGAATGTATGAGCTGCTCTGATATTGGAATCCCTTAAAAATGCAATTAAGTACAAAGTTTAGACAAAACCATTCACAAGTCTCCCACCTCCTGGCAGGAGTTTTGAGACATGCTCAACCCAGAGACCAGGTGTGTGTGCTTATAAACCATTTAGTTGGGAATAGCATGCTCCTGATGTCTGGTGGTTCTTCCGTTTCCTAGTCAAGCATGACCATTTGCCTCACCTTGGACCTTGCCCTCATGATTTCTTGTCAAGGTTTTAGCTCCAGGCAAGCAGTGTATGAGTACAAAGTTCTTGGATCGGCCCCCACAAGCTTCCTGTTGTCAGTTTTTCATAGTAACTCCTGTCCAGACAGTTCACAGCTGGATTGGGTGCCTACTGGAGGCCTTACATCCTGAAGCAGGCTGACAGATTGAGGGCCAGCTATACCACTGGGCTCATTTCTGCAGCAGCAATGATAATTGAAAGCCTTGAGCAAAATTAGAGACTTTGAAGTTTGACTCTGAACTTCCAACTCCTTTGTTGTTAACATTTTCTCATTCAGGTACATTTCTACTTATCATTTAGATACCATGACCTCTGGACCATCCACTGTAGAAACTATATACTTTTATGCCCTTATTTTTACTTTAACTAAAACTTAATCATACCCAATGTGTTAATGTCCTAATGTTTTAATATACTTAAGCATTATATCTCCAACTAATGAAGAACTTTCTCTCCATCAGTGGCAATGATTTTAAAAAAAAGTGTCAGGTTTAACAAAACAACAGTCCAATGTGTTAGTTATTAATACAGCTAACACTTTGTTAGTATTTGATATATTCTGAACACTCTTCAAACTCTCTTAACATGCATTAGCACATCTCATCCTTGCTAACAATCCTAAAAAATAGGTGCTTATCATTGTCCTTATTTTGCAAATGATGACACCTAGTTGCACAGTAAGAAGGCATCACCCCCAGGGTTCCTAAGATCATAAGTGGTTAGAATATGTAAAATGCATCAATATTCCAGCTTTAAGAGAGATTGTGTGTGTGTGTGTGTGTGTGTGTGTGTGTGAGGGATTGGCTGAATTAAAGCAATATACAGTGACGACCTGATTCCCCAACAATAAATGGGAAAAGGAAATGTGACCAGATTTCAATTGATCATATTTATTTGTACTAATATAATAAGAAAATCTCTGCTTCTCGTACCAATTTTTTTCATTAGCATGTAACAGAATAATCATTGTGCAGTCACCTCTCAACACTGGAGCAGGAGTTGGGCCCTCTCTCTACTGCTGTTAACTGTTTATAGGTATGATCTTCAACTTTTGTACTTAAGTTCTCAGAGCTTTATTTTTCTTGCATATAAATCAAGGCAGAAAAGTCATATTTCAAAATGTTCATTTGTTCTTTGCAGTAGGCTTGCTATATCAGAAACGTAAACAACCATGTTTGCATTTTTCACATTGTCAGAATTTATTAAATAACAAATTCCCAAGGTACAGCAAGGTTCAACTTTCCAGATAGTCTTGCTCTCCTTAATAACCCTGGCCAAGGCAAATGCAGACTCTTTTATTCCAATCTTAATTACTAATATTAACTTTCAAATCATACATTATATATCATGCATTAAAATATCTATCTATCTATCTATCTATCTATCTATCATCTATTTATCTATCATCTATGTTTATGATCTATTTATATCTATCAATATATCTATGCATCTATGTATGTATATGTGTATGTATGTACCAATGTATGTATGCATGCATCTATCTATCTATCTATCTATCTATCTATCTATCTATCTATCACATTTGTGTGTGTGTGTGTGTGTGTGTTTTGAAGAATGGCTTGAATGGAGTTTAAGAAGTGAGGAGTTTCAGAAAGACTTGGATGGCCAGAGCTGTTAAAATGATAAAGATACAAGGTTCTCAGCGTTGAGTACAAATTGCTGAGTCACAGATATATTTGATGTGACTGGTGGCCTTAGAGTTAGGTTGCTACAGTTGTTCCTGCAGCATTGATTGGAGCAGAGCTGCTGGGTGGAGTCCACAGGAAAAAGGGCAGGAGTGACTGGACACAGACAAACAAATAAGCAAAGGATAAAGGGCAGGTGCAGATGGATGTGTAGGACAATGGGCAGATGGCATTTCACGTAGGCCACATCAATAGTAAAGACCATGCTAAGCTGAAGACTATGAGAAATGTAGAACTTCTCAGCCCATTGGTCCTGGATGCAGCAGGGGCTTTCACTATTACAGTGTAAGACATCTGCCTCTTTATGTGGTCTAGGTGAAGAACTTTGTGCTGGGTTATATTTAGTTTTAGTAAACTTGATACAAACCAGAGTCACCTGGAAAGCAGCAGTGTCAGTTAGAGAATTACCTCTACCAGCTTGGATTGTAGGCATCTGTGTATTTAATAATTAAATACACATAATTTAATGATTTTGTGAGAGAATTTAATGATTAAAGTGAGAGATCACAGCCCATTGTAAATGGTTCCATCCCCAAGCAGGTGACCCTAGTTTGTATTTTAAAAATGTAAGATAAGCAAGTCATGGAGAACAAGTCATTAAGGAAAATTCCTGCAGTGTTCTTGATTGAGTTCTTGTCCTGACTTCCCTCGTTTATAAACTATGACTGAAATGTGTAAGCCAAACAAATCTTATCTCCAAGTTGCTTTCGGTCATGATGTTTATCATTCAATTAAAAGCAAATTTGGACAAAGTTGCAGCCTTTCCTTCATCTGGTTTGTCTAAATAGGCTTTGTGCCTGGTTCCTCTGATAGGATTTTAATATGTTAGTGTAGCCTTACTGTTCCAGTTTACCTCAATGATTTTGCATGGTGACAGATGGTGCATTTTGCATGTCCAACCCAGAAACAGCCTTTCTCCAACCTCGTAAAAATCAAAAGCTGCTTCTAAAACGGAGTCTCTAAGAGCAAGAGGAGGTCTGAGCAGTGGCTGTTCCATAAAATATGGAGTAACCTGAGGACAAGGCAGAGGTGATCTCAAATACTTTCTCCTTTCTTGTCCCTACCACGTTGTCGCTTTCATGCCATTCCTCCTTTGTTCTCTTCCTCATCTCTATTTCTTTTGAGTTAGGATCTCCTTCTGTAGTCCAAGCTGGCCTTGAACTCATGGCAATACTCCTGTTTCAGCCTATGAAGTACGAGAATTATATTCATGAGTCATTATTTCCATCATTAAAGATTATTTCTACTATAATATTCAGGGAATGATCTTGTTTTGGTTTTGTTGATTTGGCGGAGGATTATGTTTTGTTATAGCTATCAGCAGGTAAAAGTATTTATTGTTCTTGTAGAAGACATGGGTTCAGTTCCAAGTACCCGCATCAGGCTAACAACCATCTTTAAGGTTGTCTGACATCTTTAAGGGCACCTGAATGTATGTGGCACAAATAAACTTAAGCAACCACAAACAGATGTACAATAGATGATAGACCAATGATAGATATATAGATGATAAACAGATGATATATAGATATATTATAGATAATATGTAGATAGATGGTAGAATAGATGATAGATGATATATAGATGATAGATAGATAGATAGATGATAAATGACAGATATATATATATATATAAATACATGATAGATAGATAGATAGATAGATAGATAGATAATATATAGATAGATGATAGAAAATACTTTACAGTTTGCTGCTCAGAAAGCATTAACTTTTTAAGAGTGGGAGAAGGCCAACCCTAAGATCTATGAATACTGTTCCTTTCAAGACTTTATACCAACTTCTGAGTCCGGATCCATGTTAACCAGCCATTCATTCCATGGCTGCTGATTCAGTTTGGAAAATAGTAGTATACTCTTAAGATAGGTGGAAGATGGGCTCCAGTGGAAAGGGCTAGAGATTTCCAAGTTAGCCACAAAGTAGCAGATGTTGAAAAGGGGAAGTGCACATGGAGGTAGATATGAAAGACGGAAGCTCAGATATAAAGTGGAAGACATAGACAATGACAGGTGAAGGGCAACAGCAAATTGGCTTCTGGGAAGACTCATTCCCAGTATGAAATTCTAACATCCAACAAAGTTCACTGCATCCTGAACATGGATCAGGACAAATCTTAGTGAGGGTGAGAAGCAACAGGAATCAGAAAACAAGGAGACACACAAGGATCTGTGTGGAAAACTGCAACTTAGGACACTAAGCTTGGGGACATGCCACTGTTTGGGCAAGAACTGAAAGAAGATCCAGATTAAAATCTTGGTTGTGAGTGAGATTCTGAAGCTCAGTGTATAAAGTTGGACTGAATGACCTAATAGAGCAGGGTAAATGATTCCTACTTCAGATGGTCTTATATGTAATGTTGTTGACCTCAGCAACATTTAAAGTCCCATGATCTTCATGTCATTCTGGTTAATCCTAGGAGAGCGCAGCCCCATTTGATTTGTGAAGGGTACAGATGCCCATTTCATGCTTGCGGGTTTTTCAGAGGGGGAAATGGTACCGCAGCTCCTGCTTCACTGCTCTCATCTCTATGAAGAGGAGGCCATGGAAGTGTCAGCCACTAACTATGGGAGTTTCCTTGAATATTCACCAAAGCTAAGACTGAATTAGTGTTTGTCGTACAACAGCCAAATTCACTTAGAGGCCAGCAGGAACTTGATGGAATGCCAGCTGTTGTAGGTGAAGAATTCTTAGTTTACCTGCAGGGATGTACACATCCCATCCAAATACTGTGTGTGAACTACTTGGCAATGCTATTGGAGCTTCCGAGGCATAAGTATATTATTCCTTTAAAATTTTACTGAATTTAAAAACCTTACACCACAGTTCTGCACTATAAAATCTAAGTAAAAGCCAGCTGAACAGTGTCTAGGTATTGACCCTCTCTAAGGAAGAGTCCATTGTCATAGCCAAGACTCTTAATAAATTCTAAAAATCAATAAAAGAATGAGTGTGGGACCTGGGTGTGTTGCTGCACTGCTTTATTCCCAGCATTCAAAAGAGCGAGGCAGACAGATGCTACCTGGACCCGACTTGGAGTACAAGGTGACTTCTGATTGAGATAGGAAAAAGAATCTTATTCAACAAAACAAATTCAAAGCATCAACAGCAGGCCATGCACCGGAACAATGTACTTCCTTGGATGGAGACAAAAGACACAGAATCCTTGCCATATTTACCTGAACAGGATTATTTGAAATTTGCCATTTATTGTTATCTTAACCTATAATGTATTTCAAAAGTATAAAAATATTGTGGCCAAATATCATCACACAGCATCATACATAGTATTTTTTATCATAATCTAAGGTATAACATTAATAAATCAGTATATGAGGATATGTTTCTGAATGCTGTATTTACATCTCACAGTTCATACATTTCAGATGGAAAATTAATATGGAGTGCTTCATTGCTTAATCAATGTTTATATAACCATAACTTTAAAGACAGATACAACAGATAAAAAAAGATTGCTAAAATATTACTTCAACATCAATCAAAATTCCAGTGGTCCTTAAGCGACTAATATCTAAAAAGCTCACTAGGAATGAATAATTTCCAAAGGTCTTGACTAGGATAGTGGTAAAACAGCAGAGTTAGAACCCATGGATGGATGGATGGAAATTATACCTGCTTTGCACCTGCCACAAAATAAATATAACCATGTTTGAAAACAACAGTCAAGAACACCCTCTCCGAAGTTATTGTATAAATATCCTGGCAAGAAGAAAATGAATGAAAAAAGTCAGGAAAAGTCACATTTACATAGTCAGTAATTTACCAACACAGGTAAGATAGTTACCCTGCATTATCTCTTGATCTTCCTTGTGGTTCCTGAGGAAATCACCTCCCAGAGTGTATGAGCATTGTGTGAAAGAATGTAACATCACTCAGAGAAAACTGAGATTCTCAGAGGAGAAGGGAATGTTGCATGATCCTTTGTCATTTATTCATGTTGTTCCTTACTGGAGGTGTAACTCATCCTTCATATTCTTTTCTATGAAAATTTCAGGCACTTCGGCTGTACACGGCCCTCATCCCAATCATTTAGTCCCATTTGCACCCTTGAGTTATGATTGACCTATGATTATAAGTGTTGGGACTCAAGTTTTGGTCACTCAGAATATTCCAGAAGGATTTTCTGTAATCTGAAACTCCATGTGAGCTGAGGAATCTCATAGAATCTTCTACATTATTTTCTTCTTTATCTATTGAGCAAAATACTGTTAGAAGTCCAGATACTTCATGAAGAATATATTTTTTTTCATATGCCAGGCTCACTGATAAGCATGACGTTTTCAACCGAGGGGCAGAACAAAGAGTCCTGGAAGGTGCACTGAAAGAACACTGTAACAAGATACCAGGTATTTTCAGGTTTTGAGATAAGGATGATCAGGGCTTCAGGAGACTAAGACTGAAATGGTCACATTCCCTTGGAGGGTTGTTGTGATCCTGTACCAGTAAGTAGAATTGGGTGATTTTTTTTTTTTTTTTGGTTTTTTTTGTTTTGTTTTTGTTTTGTTTTGTTTTTGGTAATTGGTTCAATTCCCAACGCACATGGTGGCTCACAACTATCCTAAATGTCAGTGTTGGACAAATGATGCCTTTTTCTGACTGCAGTTGGCAAAAGACAGAGTGTGTACACATATATATATGCAACCAGATAAACCTCAGCTAAAATTAAGAAAATCCATTTAAAAAGGTTGGAAACAAAAATGGCAGAAATTTGTTCTTCACATTCTGTCTTTATAATTGATTCTGCAGGAATTTATTTTGAATATTATTTTTCTATTTCAAGATTTATTATTTTCAAGATCTTCCTAATGTTCATGTGATTGACTTTCTACATAAGAATTAATATTAAGGAAATTATAATTTACTGAACTGTGTACATTGATGAAATCAGCATTTTATCCACATCTCTTTGTGTTTTAATAAAAGCATTAAACGATAAAAATTACAATTAGTTATAAAATAGTGATCATTACACTATTTCCTGCCTTCTTTTCTCCACCGCCCACCCCACCAACCCTTCCAGCTTTTTCCCAGTATTGCTCATAATGTTCTGTAGATCCGTCTGGAGAATGCAAATATTCTTTTATTCTCTCCTGTCTTTATTATTGAATAGGATCTGAAATCTTCCAACTGAAATTACAACTTCTCTACTTTTATGGTCAAGTTGTAAAACATATATAGTTTTGTGAATTAAATTCTCAATATAATCTGAACTCTGAGAGCTTTTTGTCAGTTGCCTTAAGCAGGGTACCTGTAATTAGATTCACTACCAAGGTTATGTTCTTTTCTTTTTGTTGTTTTTCAGAGAGAGTTATAGTATGTACCAGCCCAGGCTGGTCTTCACCTGGTGGCAATTCTCCTGTCTCAACCTACCAAGGACTAGGATGATAGGCATACCTGACTTCTTTTACAAAAATAAATAAAATAAAATAAAATAAATCGATGCTGTTTCGAGCATACATGTTAAAGCTTAGCAGATAGTATTTGCTATTAATATTGAAGGTGTAGCCCCTTCCGCTGCTCGCCCCTCCTCCGGTCTGAGGCCTGGGCTGGACCTCTGCCCGGCCAGCTTCTGAGTGCACCCCGGATACCGCCAGACACATTCTGGGGGATCCATAGAACCCATAGCCAGCGCTAGCACTCCCCTTCCGCCACTCGCCCCTCTTCTGGTCTGAGGCCTGCTAGTGAGTGCATCCCGGTTACCACTGCCAGACACATTCTGGGGACTCCACAGATCCCACAACCAGCTTTAGGTAGGAAAACCCACATACTACCCTGAGCTCATATCTGGGTGCCCTGAGTGCTCAGAATCCAGCAGATACCCCACCCCCCGCCCCTGCCGGCTAGCACCCCCCTTCTGCCCATCTCCCGGGTCTGAGGCCTGGACCAGACCTCTGCCAGGTCTGCAGTTGTGTGGACCCCGGATTCCACCTGAGACATACCGGAAGGTCCACTCAACCCAGAGCCACAGAGGAACAACGAACTCAGAGTGTCAGACAACATATCCTGAGATATCCAAGAGGAGACGCTGCACCCAGAACAGCAGACAACTAGCTGGACTGCTACCTTGGAGGCACCATATCCTGAGGCATCCTAGAGATACCACAGTAATCAGTGCAGCTGGAAAAAATCACAGAGACATCTGGACCCCTAGAAGACCAAACACAAGCGAGACAACTGGAAAGGCAGGCTTCAATCAGAGACAGAAGCACAGGTAGCACTAGATTTAACCAGATGGCAAAAGGCAGGCGCAAGAACGTAAGCAACAGAAACCAAAGTTACATGGCATCATCAGAACCCAGTTCCCCCATCATAGCAAGCCCTGAACACCCCATCACACCAGAAAAGCAGGATTCAGAATTAAAATCACTTCTCATGATGATGATAGAGGACTTTAAGAAAGACATAAATAACACTCTCAAAGAACAGATAGAAACCCTTAAAGAGGAAACACAAAAATCCCTTAAGGAATGGCAAGAAAATGCAACCAAACCGGAGAAGGAATTAAACAAAACCATGCAGGATCTAAAAATGGAAGTAGAAACAATAAAGAAATCACAAAGAATACCCTGGAGATAGAAAACTTAAAAAAACAATCAGGAGTCATAGACACAAGTATTACAAACAGAATACAAGAGATGGAAGAGAGAATCTCATGTGCAGAAGATACCATGGAAAACATTGACACAACTGTCAAAGAAAATGCAAAATACAAAAAGCTACTAACCCAAAATATACAAGAAATCCAAGACACAATGAGAAGGCCAAACCAAGGATAATAAGAATAGATGAGGGGGAAGACTCCCAACTTAAAGGACCAGAAAATATCCTCACAAAATTATAGAGGAAAATTTCCCTAACCTAAAGAAAGAGCTGTCCATAAATATACAAGAAGCCTACAGAACTCCAAATAGTTTAGACCAGAAAAGAAATACTTCCCGCCATATAATAGTCAAAACATCAAATGTACAAAACAAAGAAAAAAATACTAAAAGCAGTAAGGGAAAAAGGCAAAGTAACATATAAAGGCAGACCTATAAGAATTACACCAGACGACTCACCAGAGACCATAAAAGCCAGAAGATCCTGGACCGATACCATACAGACCCTAAAAGAACATAAATGTCAGCCCAGACTACTATACCCAGCAAAACTGTCAATCATTACTGATGGAGAAACCAAAATATTCCATGACAAATCCAAATTTACACAGTATCTCAACACAAACCCAGCACTTCAAAGGATAATTGGTGGAAAACTCCATCACAAGGAGGGAAACTACAACCTAGAAAAAGCAGGAAAGTAATCTTCCAAAAACAGTAAAAGAAGGTAGCTACACAAACATATCTCCACTGCCAATAACAAAAATAACAGGAAACAACACTCATTTTTCCTTAATATCTCTTAATATCAATGGACTCAATTCTCCAGGAAAAAGACATAGACTATCAGACTGGATATGTAAACAGGACCCAACATTTTGCTGCATTCAGGAAACACACCTCTGTGGAAAGGACAGACACTACCTCAGAGTAAAAGGTTGGAAAACAATCTTCCAAGCAAATGGTCCTAAGAAACAAGCTGGAGTAGCGATTCTAATATCAAATAAAATCAGTTTTCAACCAGAAGTAATCAAAAAAGATAAAGAAGGACACTTCATATTCATCAAAGGAAAAATGTACCAAGAGGAACTCGCAATTCTGAACATCTATGCCCCAAATGTAAGGGCACCCACATACATAAAAGACACTTTACTAAAACTTAAAGCATACATTGCACCCTACACAGTAATAGTGGGAGATTTCAACACCCCACTCTCAACTATGTACAGATCATGGAAACAGAAACTAAACCGAGACACAATGAAACTAACAGAAGTTATGATCCAATTGGACTTAACTGACATCTATAGAACATTTCATCCTAAAAAAAAAAGAATATACCTTCTTCTCAGCACCTCATGGTACCTTCTCCAAAATAGACCATATAATTGGTCACAAAACAGGCCTCAACAGATACAAAAAGTTTAAAATAATCCCTAGTACCTTATCAGACCACCATGGATTAAGATTTGTCTTTGACATGGACAAAAACAACAGAAAGCCCACATACACTTAGCAACTGAACAATGCTCTACTCAATGATAACTTGGTCAAGGAAGAAATTAAGAAAGAAATTAAAGACTTTTTAGATTTAAATGAAATTGAGGACACACCATATCAAAACATGTGGGATTCATTGAAAGCAGTACTAAGAGGAAAAATCATAGCTCTAAGTGCTCACAAAAAGAAAGTGGAAAGAGCATACATTAACAACTTGACAGCAAACCTGAAAGCATTAGAACAAAAAGAAGCTAGTATACCCAAGAGGAGTAGACGGCAGGAAATAATCAAACTCAGGGCTGAAATCAACCAAGTCGAAACAAAAAGAACTATTGAAAATATCAACAAAACCAGGAGCTGGTTCTTTGAGAAAATCAACAAGATAGACAAACCCTTAGCCAGACTAACCAAAGGGCGCAGAGACAGCATTCAAATTAATAAAATCAGAACTGAAAAGGGAGACATAATAACAGAAACAGAGGAAATTAAAAAAATTATCAGATCCTACTACAAAGGCCTATACTCAACAAAATTGGAAAATCTGGAGGAAATGGACAATTTCCTAGATAGATACCAGGTACCAAAGTTAAACGAGGAGCAGATAAACCATCTAAACAGTCCCATAATGCCTAAAGAAATAGACACAGTCATTAAAAATCTTCCCACCAAAAAATGTCCAGGGCCAGATGGTTTCAGTGCAGAATTCTTTCAGACCTTCAAGGAAGACCTAATACCAATCCTCTTCAAGCTATTCCATCGAATAGAAACAGAAGGAACACTACCCAATTCATTCTATGAAGCTACCATTACACTCATACCAAAACCACAGAAAGACCCAACAAAGAAAGAGAACTACAGACCAATCTCTCTTATGAATATTGATGCAAAAATACTCAATAAAATTCTCACAAACCGAATCCAACAACACATCAAAACAATTATCCATCAAGATTAAGTAGGCTTTATCCCAGGAATGCAGGGATGGTTCAATATTCGGAAATCCATCAATGTAATCCACTATATAAATAAACTCAAAGAGAAAAACCACATGGTCATCTCACTAGACTCTGAGAAAGCATTTGACAAAATTCAACATCCCTTCATGTTAAAAGTCTTGGAAAGATCAGGAATTCAAGGCCCATATCTAAACATAGTAAAAGCAATATACAGCAAGCCAGTAGCCAACATCAAACTAAATGGAGAGAAACTTGAAGCAATCCCACTAAGATCAGGGACTAGGCAAGGCTGCCCACTCTCACCTTACCTATTCAATATAGTACTGGAAGTCTTAGCCAGAGCAATTAGACAACAAATGGAAGTCAAAGGGATACAGATAGGAAAGGAAGAAGTCAAAATTTCACTATTTGCAGATGATATGATAGTATACTTAAGTGAACCTAAAACTTCCACCAGAGAACTCCTAAACCTGATAAACAACTTTAGCAATGTGGCTGGATATAAAATCAACTCAAACAAATCAGTAGCCTTCCTCTATTCAAAGGATAAACAGGCAAAGAAAGAAATTAGGGAAATGATACCCTTCACAATAGCCACAAATAAAATAAATTATCTTGGAGTTAATCTAACAAAGCAAGTGAAAGATCTGTATGACAAGAACTTCAAGTCTCTGAAAAGAAATTGAAGAAGATCTCAGAAGATGGAAAGATCTCCCATGCTCCTGGATTGGCAGGGTTAACTTAGTAAAAATGGCTAATCTGCCAAAAGCAATCTACAGATTCAATGCAATATCCATCAAAATTCCAAATCAATTCTTCATAGAGATAGAAAGAGCAATTTATAAATTCATTTGGAATAACAAAAAACCTAGGATAGCGAGAACTGTTCTCAACAATAAAAGAACCTCTGGGGGAATCATCATTCCGGACCTCAAACTGTACTACAGAGCAGTAGTGATAAAAACTGCATGGTATTGGTACAGAGACAGACAGGATGATCAATGGAATAGAATTGAAGACCCAGAGATGAACCCGCACACCTATGGCCACTTGATCTTTGATAAGGGAGCTAAATCCATCCAGTGGAAAAAGGACAGTATTTTCAACAAGTGGTGCTGGCTCAACTGGAGGTCAACATGTAGAAGAATGCAAATTAATCCATTCTTATCCCCTTGCACAAAGCTCAACTCCAAGTGGATAAAGGACCTTCACATAAAGCCAGATACACTGAAACTATTAGAAGAGAAGTTGGGGAAGACCCTCGAATACCTAGGCACAGGGGAAAAGTTCCTGAACAGAACACCAATGGCTTATGCTCTAAGATCAAGAATCGACAAATGGGACCTCATCAAATTGCAAAGCTTCTGTAAGGCAAAGGACACTGTCAACAAGACAAAACGGCAACCAACAGATTGGGAAAAGATCATTACCAATCCTACATCCGATAGAGGGCTAATATCGAATATTTACAAAGAACTCAAGAAATTAGACGCCAAACAACAAAATAACCCCATTAAAAATGGGGTACAGAGCTAAACAAAGAATTCTCAAATGAGGAAACTCGAATGGTCGAGAAGCACCTTAAGAAATGCTCAACATTCTTAGTCATCAGGGAAATGCAAATCAAAACAACACTGAGATACCACTTCACACCAGTCAGAATGGCTAAGATCAAAAACTCAGGTGATAGTAGATGCTGGCAAGGATGTGAAGAAAGAGGAACACTCCTGCATTGTTGGTGGGGTTGCAAACTGGTACAACCACTCTGGAAGTCAGTCTGGCGATTCCTCAGAAAATTGGATATAGCATTTCTTGAGGACCCATCTATACCACTCCTGGGCATATACCCAGAAAATGCCCCAACATATAACAAAGACATATGCTCCACTATGTTCATAGCAGCCTTATTTATAATAGCCAGAAGCTGGAAAGAACCCAGATGCCCTTCAACAGAGGAATGGATACAAAAAATGTGGTACATTTACACAATGGAATATTACTCAGCTATTAAAAATAATGAATTCGAGAAATTCTTAGGTAAATGGATGGAACTAGAAAATATCATTCTGAGTGAGGTAACCCAATCACAAAAGAACACACATGGTATTTACTCACTGATAAGCGGAGATTAGCCCAAAAATTTGAAACAACAAAGATTCAACTACCAGACGACATAAAGCTCATGAAGAAGAAAGAACAAGTGAGGATGTCTAGGTCTTTCTTAGAAGGAGTAACTAAATACCCAAGGGAGCAAATATGGAGACAAAGTGTGGGACAGAATGTGAAGGGGGGGTTGTAGGGAGACCATTCCATCTGGGTATTCATTCCATGGGCAGTCACCAAAAATAGACGCTGATAGGGATGTCAAGATGGGAAAGCTGACAGCAGCCTGATAAGGCTGTCTCCTTAGAGGTCCCCCAGAGTCAGACATACCCAGAGACAGATACCCACAGCTATCCATTAATCTGATCAAAGGTTCCCAATGGAGGAGTTAGAGAGTAAATTGAAGGAACCTTAAGGGCTGGTGGCCCTGTGAGGAGAGCAACAATACCAACCAGCCAGAGCTCCCCAGGGTCTAAACCACCAGCCTAGGAGCACATATGGAGAGACACATGACTCCAGCTGTATATGTAGGGGACGATGGCCTTGTTGGGCATAGGTGGGAGACAAGGTCATTGGTACCTTGAAGGCTGAGCACTGAGGGGGGGAATCTTAGGGTGGGGAGGGAGGTTGGGGGTAGGTGGGTAAACACCTTCATAGAAGCAGGAGGAGGGGGAATGAGATAAGGGGTTCCTGGGTGGTGGGGGAAATATGGTAAGGGGATAAAATTTGAAATGTAAATATTATATCCAATAAAAGAGGGGAAAAAAATAGAAAAGCGGTTAGAACCAACATTCTTAATAAAATGTCAGCCCTCTTAAAAAAAAAAAACTATCTTGATACTAAAATTTTTTTGAGAATTGTATATTGCAGAATGATCATCCTTGGTGTATCTACTCAACAAGCAAGCTGGGCAGACCTGCTCAAACCTCTGAGGTCCGGGAATTCCATCTGGAGGCAGCGAAGACACAGCATCAGAGGATTGTCAATTTGCTCTCCCCCCACTCCTCTTCTAATATCTCAACGCCCACAATCAGCTTGAAGAAGCTAATGATGAGTCAGTGCCCCTATTCCCTGGGCTTGAGGACTAAGGTGGTAAATGTTGGGCTGTCTCTCTAGGGAAAAGTAGTGATTTTGTCGGAATAGAGAGGATTAGCTAGGGTTTATTGCATAGCCATAACCTATTAGTAGAAATTTGTATAATTAATATCAAGATGAAGATATAAATTCTTAAATGGCACCAATTTACTTTGTTTACAGATTTTAAGGTTTTCATTGGCATGAGCTTCTTAGTGATATAAGAGTGAGATGAATATTGTTACTCTCATAGGCATTGTACCAGTATAACACATTTAGGAATACAAAGCTTAGACCCAGTCCTTCTTTAACTATTTTTAACTGATTTGAGATGGTCAGCCTGTGAGTTAAGGGACTATAGCAAATTCATGACTTGGAGTTTATTATAAGGGTGTTCTCTATGTTTTATTTAGAAATAGCTGAGTGGAGTTAACAGGCAACAGTCCAGATTACCTTACATGGATAGCTGGTTTTCAAAACATCAGAAATCCTTAGAATTGACATGACAAACATTTCAGTATTAATGTTCATTTTGATTAGAGACCTGTCTGCTCTGGACAGCTTCCTAAATTGAATTCTAAGAAGAAATTGAGCATCCTTGGAGTTACTCCATTTGTGGTGAGACAGCCACTAGGCAAGAATTGCCACTTTCCTTCTACAGACAAATTACTGTCCAGAAAAGGACACACTTGCAGAATAGTCGACTGATTATATCTGCCTAGACAGAGTAATCAGCCCTTAATAATTCTGCATCACTAAGGTCTGTCAGATGAACCTGGGCCAGAAGGCAGAATAACAGATGCTCCAACGTTTTGAAGTAGAGCGAGTGTCCAGGTGTTTAGAGGTCTCTATAAATTGGCTAAGTTTTAGAAACTATGATTTGTGCTTCCCACAATTATAGTTAACTCAGTCATTCTGGATTTCTGATGGGGTTGAAAACATATAGCAATTGACCTTAAGAGAAAAGATTTGAGTGGATGGTCGTCAGCTGACATTCATCCTAAAGCCAGGTTCAGAACTAAATGTTTTAGTTAGAATAGATGACAGAGGAGCTGGTTAGTCAACAAAAGGATGGACTGGGTATTAGGACTATCCTGTACCTCACTGGTACAAATTGGCATAATTATGCTCTAATTGTATTTTGAGAGAAAAGTTTCATTTTAACAGGAAGGGTGATGTGTAGGAGGAGCTAAGGTAGGAGGAGTACTGAGAGGAAGAAAAGGAGTAAGAAGAGGAGAAGAAGAAGGAGAGGAGAAGCTAGGTGGTGAAAGAGAGAAAGAGGGGGGAGACAGGGAGGCAGATATTCATGTATCTCCACCAGTCAAAGATAGTCGTTATATCTAGGTTGGTCAGTGGGTTACACCTCTGATTGAACAATTCCAAACTTATAAAGCCTATGATTAACATTATTTTTAAAAATGTATAAATGCAAAAATGAAAAGGGGGCATGGGATATGGGTTTCCTAAGGGGGGTGGGGGGGAATGGGGATAGGGGATGTCATCTGAAGTGTAAATAAAATATCTAATAAAAATATATTGAAGGTGTAAATATTTTATACATTTAAATTGCATAAATTTAAACTGTAGGATAAAGATGTCACAACTGTGATATTTATAAAAATATGAGAGACATTATACAATCTGAGAAGGTTATATTTACTAAAAAAATAAATACATATATGCAATGCAAAAATTAATGAAAAAAGAGGCCACGTATTTGACAGAGAGCAAAGAAAATCATACGGGAGGGTTTGAAGGGAGAAAAGAGAAGGGGCAAGTTATGTAATTACACTGTACTCTTGAAAAGAAAAAACGATCCCTCAAAATAATCCTTCTGCATCCAGTCTGACAGTCACAATGCCCCCAAACCTGTGTTCGGCACTTTAATCAATAAAAACCCTAGACATTTGAAAGAAACTCCAATTATAAAGTAATAATGGAAAACATTTTATTATTCTCAAGAGATAACACTTATAACTTGGCATTCTTTTTATTCTATGCCCTGCCCCATAAATATATGGGTGTGTGTGTTTGTATGTGTGTGTGTGTTTGGGAGTGCACATGTCCACTGGACTGGGAATCTGCATATGCCAGGCAAGAGCTGTACTACAGAGCTACATCCTCAGCCATTTTTTAAATTTGTTGTTGTTCTCTGAGACAGAACTTTACATATCCCAGGCTGACCCCAAATTGGCTGTGTATGCAAAAGGAGTCTGGCCTTGAATGCCTGATCATCCTCCTGTGCACACTTCCCAAATCCGGAGATTATAAGTAAGTACCACCACCCCACCCAGCATTTAATTAAGATAACAAAACAAAACAAAACAAAACTGGAAAGTTATTTTGTTGTAACCAAATCCCAGCCATCCCTACCATGTTGCAGAGATAATTTTCTTCTAAGTTTTTCAGTGGAATGCACCACTACTGTCACTAGATGAGGAACCTGTAGTTCCCTGTAGTTCGGGAACATTGTAGTTTAGGCAGCCATTCCTATCAACAATATTACAAGGGCTAACTGGGCTCCTGGGTTCCTGGGCTCCATGGTTTTCCTCACCAAAAAAACAAAATCTAAAAAATCCTTTCTGGAATGTCATCATTTTTGCTTTCATCATCCCAGCTGCAACTTACAATTTTACACTTGATGAATAATTGCATATATTTGTGTGTGTTATCCATTTTGTTAAAATATAAATGTTTTAAGTGTTAAACCTCCTCAAATTGAATCACACCTATCTTTCTGTCTCCTTGCTCCATTTTTATCTCCATTCCCTGGAAGCTTTGTTCTGATTTATTTGCTACTGACTTCAACCTTAATTTCGTAGTGGTAAAAAGAAGAGTTTTGTTATTATCTCATCCTCGTAACATTGGTACCCTAGCTGTGGTCAGCTTAGAAATATTCTGTATCAATTGAGAACATTATATGCCACACACGTATTAGGTCCATATCCCTCCATATCCGTAACAAGTTTATTACTAGTGTTATTGATTATTTTCTATATGTTCTTGACAGTTTTTTAAGTCTTTTTCCTCATTAGACACTGAGAGGGATGTGTTAAGATCTCCCACTGTGATTAAGAATCTCAGTTTTCTGAGTTCCATGACATGATTATAGGTGTCACACACAGAAGTTCATGTGGTAGGAAGTCTATCTTCCATTTATAGTTGTAGAAATGTGTAGATGTTTGAAAGGAAAAACCTTATAGGAGGTCCTTAGAACAACCGGGAGATGGTGGGCATGGAAGGGGTGGGAGAGAGGAGAAGGGAGGAGGTAACAATGTGATTATACTTCAGTTAATTTAAAAGACAAATCCTGCCATTTCCTTTTGTGATTATTCTTCTTGGTTGGAGTTATTAAGTATACATCTCAATATGTGGTTAAGTATATTCTCTCAAATGCTGAGGGGCAAAATCATGTAGCAGTTTCTTCCAAATTGAAATATTACTTCTAGAAGGAAGTGTAATGGATACTCCTGGTTGTCACTTGGACTATATCTGGAATAAACTACAATACAGAATTGGAGGGTACACCTGCGATCCAGATCTTGAGGCCGGAAGACACAAGTTTCTGACCTGGATCTTGACATGGAGATCTTGAGGCATAGTGGCCAGGAAAAGCTTAGGACCAGGCAAGGTAGTACACACATGCCTTAACCCCAGGACACTGAGGCAAGGAGATCTCTGAGTTGAAGGTCAGTCTGGGACAAAGCAAGTTTCAGATCCAGGCATGGTGGTACACACCTTTAATCTGGGCCATACTTTCTGCTGGAGGCATACATAAGAACATTGGAAAAAGGAAGACTCACTCGTCTTCAGCTTCTTGCATTTACTTGCCAGCACATTTTTTAGAACCTACTCCTACAGAAGTCTAGCTGAAAACAACCAGCCTCGTGGGACTGAGCAATTCCTGGATTCTTGGACTTACAATTCACAGCTGCCCATTGTTGGGTTAGTTTGACTACAGACTAAGTCATCACAATAAATTCCCTCAATATAAAGAGACATTCTATAAGTTCTGTGACTCTAGAGAATCCTGACTAATACAAGGAAGACGACAGCTCATCTGGCTGAGGCAATAAATGAAATCCACAAGTCTCTGCAAAGTTGAAACTTAAAGATTCACAATCAGGAAACAGTTGCTAAGGAGGGGAGAATGTCCCACCAGTCACTCTCCTGAAATGAGAGTCTTGCATGAAGCTCTGGAGTGATGAGCTGGCCTTTCTGGTGTAGCACCCTTGCATCTCTCACTGTCTTGTGAATGACTCTCAGTCATACCAGTGCAAGAAACCCTAACAATCCCATTGCTTCTCCAAAGTGCAGTATGGTGGGATCATTACTTTGGCCTGTCACTGGTCTCCTACCTGGAGGCAGTAAACATTTGTTCTTGTCTAACCAGGAAAAGCCATTCAAAAATATCCATGCTGAATATGGATGGTGCTCTCCAGCCATACACTGGGACCCAAATAAAATAAAGGAAAAAAGGAGGACACCCACTAGAATAGACATTCTTTCCCTCTGCTTCCTGGGTCCATGAGCTGTCAGACTCTGCTATCCATTCCCTGCCATGATATTGAAGCCATGGACTAAAGTAAACGTTTCCCCCTTCCAGGTTGTTCTGCCAGTGAATTTATGCAAGTCTAACTAATACACTGTTAGCCTTAAAAAATACACTGATTAAAGACGAATGCATAAAATTAATAATTATAGCCTCCTAGTGAGTATATCTCTTTCTCAATATAAAACATCCCTCTTTATTTCTCATATTTACGACTACCTAATTTTAATACAGGAACAACCTGGTAGATACTCTACCTTAAAGTTTTGTGTCTTTACATTTAAAGTTTCTTTTTAGTGACAGATACTGGGGAGTTGCTTTCTTACTCAGTGCAGCCACATTTTACTTTCACTTGCATTATTTATATTTATATACAATGTGAGAATTGACACATTTGGGTTAAGTCTGACACTTTTAAAAACTTTTTAGCTATTCCACTTATCCTATTTGGATTTGTTTATTGTAGAATTTTGAATTTTCAAGCAGAACCAAAAAGTGCAAACTTGTTTTTCTGGAACCTTTGGCCAACATATATTGAATGTTTTGTGATGGATAGTCACTATAATTCTAAATTGGACCATAACCTTCAAAGCCATGTATTAAAAATGAGTGATGTCATCTGATTTTGTATTACTTTTATATTGATATAAAACAAGAGATATATTACAGGGCTCCTAAAACTTTTATCTTTATTATTTTATGTGGAAAATTTAACACATTTTTCTAATATTTATTCCTGTGATTTTTGTGAGCTTTTTTTATTCTACAAAAATTAAATGTCAATATAATATGTCAAATGCCTTCTCCAAAAGTCAGAACAACAGGCTTACTAAATTTCTGCAACTGAAAATTAAAATCTATGGCCATAATTTGATAAACCAAAAAGAAAAAAAAAGAAAAGAAAAAGAAAAACCATAATGCATTGTAAGTGTCTTGTAAACAACCCAACTTAAGGCATTCCATTCTTAAAAGATGTTGAAACAAGTTGGTAAAATGGCATTTAATTTCGCCCAACTAGGCAAAATTAGAAGATGCTATCACTCTGTGGGTCAATTTGAAAACACATGGTAACACTCCAAATCTCAATGTGCAGTTTTTAAGTACATTATTTTAAAAGAAGGATTAGGTGAAAATATTAAAAATGTGGGTTTTTTTTCAAGTAAAACAAGGAAAGAGTGGAAGTAATGAAAATTGGCTGTCAAAAATCAAGAATAGACAAGAATAAAAATTAAATTAGGACATGGATAGACTTCATCACTTGCCACTCACCTACTTTAAGATTTAGTTAGATTTGGGGGTTATAGCAGAAGGATCTGTTCTGAACTGAGACCTAGCAGAGGGAAACAACATTCTCCTTGTTTAGTCAATGAGTTTTCCAGCCATGGGCTCTTGACTTTGTGTTGGACCGCAATTCCAAGTAGAAAGCTGCTGATATTTCTATGTTGCAGCAGTGACCATATCTTCCCCAATGGGTCATTATTATAGCTCAAAGGGCTACACTGGGAAATACAGTTAATGCCCTTTCTACCCCATCAGCCAACACAACATTTCTGATACTATAACTTCACCATGACTGAGGAATCTTCCAGTCCCTTTCCTGCTTGAACTGTGTTTTATGGCCAAAGTATATAGTGTCTTCAGTAGTAGGGTCTGAAATTTTACAGTAAGACCTTATTACTGAATTAAACTCTCTTAATAGACATGAAAATTTAGGAACAAACTTATTCTCAGAGCTAAGCTCCTTCTTAAATCAGAGATCAAAACAGCAGAATAAAACCTTTAAGTTTACATGTATTTTGGTAATTGTATGTCTATGTTTATGTGTGTGTTGGGGGGGGGGGTACCACTGTGTGTATGTAGAGGCCAAAAGACAACTTATAGGATTAGATTCTCTACTTTCTACTATGCAAGGTCCAGGCATGGAATTCAGGTCACTTCAGGCTTGTTACCTAGCACTCTATCTACTAAGCTATTTTACCTGCCTCTCCCCTCCATAAAAGCCTTAAAGCTGGTTATTATGGCAAACACCTTAATGCCAGCACCTGGGAGGCCATGAGTGTAAGGCAAGATCCTATCTGGAAAAAAAGAATATTGTGTAAAGAGTTGAAAACTGTGAATCAAAGCCTCAGATTGTTTTTAATTATAGAAACTTGGGGGAAATAGGGTTTTCCATTTCTGCTTCAGTTCCCTTTCCAAGTGATGTGGTGCAACAGGGTGGTTTCTATGGTTACATTTGGCTTTGAAGTTGCAAGATGCCAGCAGATATGATATATACAAGGTCAATATGAATATTTTTTCCTCTCTAAAACCTAATTCTATACTTGCTTTGGTATCTGAGAAGCCAGAAGTATGACAAGTTGCCTTTGGTTTAAAATCTCTACATAACAGTAGGCTCTCCCTTGATTCATTCATTACATTGATAAATATGAAATATTTAGGACTTGAACCCTGGGAGAATAAACAAACCAGCATTCTTACTAAACCTCAATAGAAAATTATTATGTAAATGATTGACAGATGTTCTACAACTGTCTATAGCAAAAGATAACAAAACCCTTACCTGATGGTCATAGATGCTAAAATGAAGTGCTATGTTAACTAAATTTTAATAGATGATACTTTACGGGTAAATAAAACAAAAAGATATTTCTGTGGCTAATGACACAGGAGGCTGTGTGTATGACTGAAATATTAACTAGATTCTGAACATTGTCACTAAAAGGAAAAAAAACACTTGTCTTATCTTTTTGTGTTATAAAACAAATAAAAGTAATGTACACTTTCATGCTCTTTATGCATCTTATTTATCATTGAACTTTTACCCATTGATTTCAGTGAATGAGATTTTTCAACCTTGAATTTTTATGGTAAAAAAATCTACCAATCCTTTTATGCCCATCCTACCATATTTTTAATATCAATTGTGTTAAAAAGTTCCCTCTGTTGTTAGGCTTGACACTCAATCTTTTTAACACTCTTTTAAATTATGGTAATGCCACTCCATACAGTAGCCACCAGATGGTAATGAAGAGCAGTTTGGATGCACACAGTACCACTGGGCTCTGTTCAGGCTTCACGAGCTTGTGTAGAAGATTAGTTCTGATCACTCTGTTCAACTGATGGCAGGCTGGGTATACCTATGATGCTCAGATTGTTTAGTTTATGTGTCTCTGACTTGTGTGACAGGTTCTGGAGAGAGAGGGAGAGAGAGAGAGAGAGAGAGAGAGAGAGAGAGAGAGAGAGAGAGAGAGAGAGAGAAAGTGAAAGCAGACAAGACAAATTGGCATAAAATAACCCACAACCACTTTTTTTAAGAGTTATTTTTATTTAAACATTTGGAATGCCAAAATGTTTGCGTATGCAAGCAAACATCAGGCTGAATCGCTGTTTCATTCTAATTATGAGTATTTCTGAAATACTGATCCCTTTATTCACACTTTAAGCTGATAGAAAAGTATACACTGTGTAAATGATTTCATATGACTGCAGAAAATATAGATAAAGTTCTATGTTTTGCCTTTTGGACCTATTTAAGTTGACAAATATACCCAGTCACTGGTGATCTCCCAAAGTTGATAAGGAAGGCCTTTAAGGTTTGGGTAGGTATCTTCATTTTATTGGTGTGTGTGTGTGTGTGTGTGTGTGTGTGTGTGTGATGGGTGTCTACCAATGCATTTGATTTGGAGGTACAGGTACCCATGACCCACCTTTCTGGGTTCTGGGAATGAAACTCAGTTCCTTAGCAAAACAGAAAACATTCTTAAACACTGAGCCATCTCTCCAACCCCCAAGGTAGTATTTCTTTGGGAAAGGTTTAGACCATTTGTTATATTTTAAATATATGTTTTAAAATTGTAGTAGTTAAGTAATTATGTTAAAAATAATTTTCTTCTATTTGGTAGCAGTTTTTATTTTTCAAGGTTTTATAATACAGGTGCAGTATTTGATAAAAATATTGAAAGAGACCAACTTAAAATATGGTAACTAATTTAGTATATTTAATATTTATGCGTGCTCCTGTCATGTATAAATATGCCATGAGTGACTGCCTATTTCACAAAATTCATCAGTTAAAGACAAATAAGAAGATAATCTGTTATAAGTGTCAAGGTTCTTTAGAAACTTAGCACCATCTTTGGAACAAATCATTGGCACTTGAAAAGCAGGAAAATATATAATTTAACTAAAACATCAAAATATTAGGAGAACCTAAAATGTTAGATGATTATTTAACCTGCTATTCCTGTATTACCTATGCGACCATTCTCCAAAGAATTAGAAGCAGTAGGGTATATATAATCTATTATCTATCATCTTACACTTATCCATACACATTTAAAATTACTTATTTATTTTTTATGAAGGGTATGAGTCCGAGTATGCTGGGGCACAAACAGGCCAGAAGGTGTTGGAACCCTCAAATTGCAAGGAGTTGAAAACTACCCAATGTGGATTCTAGGAAACCCAGGTCCTCAGCAAGAGTAGTAAGTTCTCTTAACCACTTAGCTACCTCTCCAGCCCCTCTCCACACTTTAAAGAATTGACTCTGGTCAGACATAGAGGTACACATCTTTAATCACAGCATGCAAAAGACAGAGCAGGTGGGTTTCTAGGAATCCAAGGGCATCGTGTTCCAGGTCAAACCGGCAACAGATACACAGTGAGATTCTGTCTCAACAATAACGGAACTAATTCATGAGCCAGAAAAGCCTAACCTGAGCTGGATGTGCTAGGTGCTCGATCATCTAAGAAAATAAAGTAATATAGCAACCTAAGACTACAGCAGAATCTCTTTTCCAGTGCAGTTAGTCATTGTTTGCAGAGGTCTCTAAATTACTGGATAAAACACAGCCACAACATGAAAAGTAATCTTATTTATTCAGTGTCTAATGAGTTTAGTTTTAATCTTATCACATGAGATCGGACTCATTCAGGGTGATATGGCTGTAGAATAATTTTAATTTTACCTATAAAGACAACTTTTTTGTAGAAACACGTAGAGTATTTTACCAGATATATGTATACAGTGATTTTGCCTAGTTGACCCAAAATTAACTATCACAGTACTCATTAAACGGTCCTTAGGGTTTTGTTTTTTTCCTTGTGGAATGATGTAGGCTTCTAAAACATGTATAGGGTCATAGCTACCTGTCCAAGACAGTCACCAAATATCTCTCAGTATTTTTATCTTTATGAATCCTCTTTGTGCAAATCTATTAAATCTTATAACCTGCTTTGACCAATAGAGTGATCCTCTGTATTTTGAAGATTTTTGTTAAGAAGTCTCTTGCTTCAGCCTGGCTATTTGGGAAAGTCAGACAGTATCTAAGTAGTCTCACTATTCTTAGACTACCATCTTGTAAGGAATCAAGCCCTCCTCTGTTGTTTCAGATAGTCCAGCTAAGTGTCTGTCATATAAATCTAAAGCAGTGTCTTACACCCTGAACAGGCATAGATCAGTCTCACTGTAGTAGTATCCATGGAGAATTGCTGTAGCTGCACTACAAACCACTGTTTTATATTGTTTGCTGCATATGGACAGTTGTTCAAAACAAAACTAACACAAACAATAACAACAATAACAGTAAAAACTAAAACAAAAACCAAAGCAAAAAAAAACAACAAAAAAGTCCCAGGAAATCTTCAACATTTTCATCCTTACCACTGCCTCTGGAAAATGTTGACATTTTCCTTATTTCCTTCAGCTATTTTCTCACTGAAACAAGGCATTGCACAGTCTAAGCAGGCAATAATCCTCACTTTTACCCTATTCCTTCTTCTCATGGATACTTGGTATCTAAAATTTTGTGGATTTTTTCTTCATGCAAATTTGCACAAGTGGATAGATTTGTGCCTGTGAACAATTCACAGTGTTATCTTTCACTTTGTTCATTTTAAATGAATATCTTCCTGAAAATATTTTTTCTGTTTCTTATTCTGCATACATTGTGTCAAATATCTCTAGACAGATGAATGGGTTCATAGACATGTAGATGGATCTTATTTTCTTCAGTTTAATTGCTGCAGAAGTCTAATATGGGTTAAGCATGCTCCCCGAGACTTGTATGGTCCCTAGTGTTGTGAGCATGGCAGAGCCTTTAAAAGGTAGGAGCCAATTCCAAGACATACGTTGTTATTTGAGGCATCATTTTTCCAAAGAGATTCAGGTGGTTTTTATAGGAACCCAGTAAGTTATTATGGTGGTGTGATGAGAAAAAAATAGAGCAAGTCTGGCTTGTCCTTGCTTTGTTTTGGCTTCCTATCTCAACATGTGACCTGCCTCTGTCATAAACTCCTATCAGATACCACTCACCCATCTTGTGATCAAGCAGTATTCTTACTAGAGCCAAGGCTATGCTGCCCTGGGTTTAAGCTTCCAAAACTCTGAGCTGCATAACGAAGCCTGAGATACTTTGGTATGGCTAAATTGAAGTTAAAGAGTGAAGCACATATAGTTATATCATAGCACTCTATGTCTGCATGGGATTCCTCCTTCACTTCCTCATGAAATATTGATTTGTTTATAATTTCCTGTATAAGAATTAAAAGTACTCCCTGTGCTTCCTTATACAAAAATTTGGAGTGCTTTAATAGTCTTTGAAATAGGCATGAGGTTTCTTAGTACAAGACACAGCATTGTATTTATTATATAGAAATTGGTAACAACTTCAATGTTTTTCAGGATCTGTGGATGATGCTTAAATTTTTTCCCACTAGCTACTGCCATTTGACACTGAGTAATTATATAACTTGATAATTGATTTTTTTGAAACTTGGATATAATCACATGAATGTATTAACACAGTTAAATAATACTCAGAACTCTATAGAAACTTTATAGAATAGTTATACATAAATAATTATGAACTTTTGGAGGTATTTCTGTGGTGGTTTTAATGAGAATTACTCCATGGACTCTAGCATTTGAACAGATGGTTCCCAGTTGGAGGTGATTGGGATATTTAGGAAGAACTAAGTTACTGGAGGTGACTTTAAGAGTCTAAAGACATGCCATTTTCAGTTGTTTTATGAGGATCAAGATGTGAGCTCTGAGCCGGGCAGTGGTGGCGCACGCCTTTAATACCAGCACTTGGGAGGCAGAGGCAGGCGGATTTCTGAGTTCGAGGCCAGCCTGGTCTACAGAGTGAGTTCCAGGACAGTCAGGGCTACACAGAGAAACCCTGTCTCGAAAAACAAAAACAAAAACAAAAACAAAAACAAAAACAAAAACAAAAACAAAAACAAAAGATGTGAGCTCTGAACTTCTGGGTCCAGCTAACATACCTCTGCTTTGCCACTGTAGACTCTAAGGCCCTGGAATTTTGCAAATAAACTCAACCTTCTGTAAATTACCCTGGTCATGTTGTTTTAGAAGGGTAATCAGTAGGACTTCTGTACTCACTGTGAACCCATTTAATTACTCAAATTTTAAGAAAATAATTGTCTGTTATTAACTACTTACAAAGTAGCAGACATTTTGGTGATTCCTCTCTCCAGTTCACTAGTGTCTTAGTCAGGATGTGTATTCCTGCACAAAACATCATGACCAAGAAGCAAGTTGGGGAGGAAAGGGTTTATTCAGCTTACACTTCCTTCCACATTGCTGTTCATCACCAAAGGAAGTCAGGACAGGAACTCACACAGGGTAGAAACTTGGAAGCAGGAGCTGATGCATAAGCCATGGAGGGGTGCTGCTTACTGGCTTGCTTCCCCTGGCTTGCTCAGTTTGCTGTCTTATAGAATCCAGGACTACCAGCCCAGAGATGGCACCACCCACAATGCCCCCCCCCCCCTGATCATCAATTGAGAAAATGCCTTATAGCTGGATTTCATGGAGGCATTTCCTCAAGGGAGGCTCCTTTCTTCGTAAAAACTCCAGCTTGTGTCAAGTTGACACACAGAACCAGACAGTGCAATTGGCCTTTAAAATGTATCCTTCCTTTTCCTTAGAAACCATCAGATTTTCAAATAAATCAAAAGTTTGTATTGGAAATAGAGTATTTCCTACGTTACTGTGGGATTTTAGAGATGATTAAGTACAAAATCAAAGTGTCAGTGACTAATTCAATTATAGATAAATATACAAAGTATTTAATAATTCAAAATCCCTAAGAATGTTGACTTTGTGAATTTCATGAACAGATATATTATTCAGATAAGATGCAAACACTGTCCAAATTTAATTTTTTTTTCAAATAATCATACTAAAACAACTAAGTCTGTGACAAGTATGTGACAAAAATAATTGCTAGGACAATATTAACCACTGATATCTTGAAATGCTTTTGGTTGTAGATTCTGTTAAAATCCCCAGATTAGGGGAAGGTTCTACACTGTGGCTGAGACTCACTCACTATAGAAATCACCAGGGACTGAACTACCATATAATCTAGGAATCCCACAGCTGGCTAATAGCGACTATAGTAATAATACAGTCTGCTGAGAGCATTGTATTTCTTATAAACAATGTATAGAGAATTCACAGGACAATATTTCCATGGCATGTTTTCAAGGATTCCTTGATTGTTTTCCTAAAGGAGAATTAGTAAGGTAGATCTCAATGGGGATGAGATTAGCTGAGATGTCCAACAAAGGGAGCGAGAACCTGTAGAGACCATATCCAGAGGTTAGGCACTGCCCCAGGTTGAGGGATGGGGTCACCCACCTTTCTCAAAAATTTTAACTCAGAATTGCTCCTGTGTACAGGAAATACAGAGACAAAGAGTGGAGCAGAGACTGAAGGAAAGGCCATCCAGAGACTGCCCCACCTGGGGTTCCATTCCAAATGCAGCCACCAAACCCAGTCACTGTTGCTAATGCCAAGAAGTACATGCTGACAGGAGCCTGGTATAGCTGTCTCCTGAGAGGCTCTGCCAGAGCCTTACTGATACAGATGTGCATGCTTGCAGTCAACCATCAGTCTGAGCACTGGGACCCCAGTGGAGGAGTTAGGGCAAAAACTGATGGAGCTGAAGGGATTTGCAACCCCATAGAAAGAACAACAATATCAACCAACCAGACCCCCAGAGCTTCCAGGGACTAAACCACCAACCAAAGAGTACACATGGAGGGACTCTGGCTCCATCTGCATATGTAGCAGAAGATGACCTTATCTGCATCAGTGGGAGGGGAGGCTCTTGGTCCTATGAAAGTTTGATGCCCCAGCATAAGGGCAGTGGGTGAGTGGGTGGGGGAAGCATCCTCACAGAAGCAGGGAGATAGGGGTTGGGATAGAGAGTTTTCAGAGGGGAAACCAGGAAGTGGGATAACATTTGAAATGTAAATAAATAAAATACCCAATAAAAAAATTAAAAGACAGATCTCTGACTAAGGACGTCGCCAATTATTTGTCCAGTCATAGTTACTGATATGCTGTACACCCTGTGTTGTAACAAGAGATAAACACAAGGATGGCAACCAGCCAGCCTGAGACTCCCAATTACAGTCCGTAGGAGAAGAATATCAGAGATGGAACTATGGGGGTCTAGTGAATTCCACAAGACAGCAATTCAAAATGCAGACTCCTATGGGAGCTCACAGCTCTTCACTTTATAGACACTGTGTGCCTTCCTTTCTAAAGAAAAATATTAAGAGATTGAATTAGATAAGGAAATCCCTACAGAACTCTTTTCTGACTTTTCCATGTTAGCATCCCACTAGCCATAAAAATTTGAACAAGTCATTAGTGTTCTAAACAGAATGCAATAGTATGGAAATTACTTATGCCATTGACACATGTCATATGAAAACAGTTCAGTGCATCATATTAAACGAAAAGCACCCCCCCCCCAGGAATTAGTAATTACTGTGTTTTAAAAAGGCCTGTTCCAAGTATTTGTTTTTATTCCATAAAACAAACCCTGCTTAGGGCTCTCAAGTTGTGAAGGAAACCACCTCTCTGCCTCTGTCTCTGTCTGTCTCTCTGTCTGTCTGAATCTCTCTTTCTCTGTCTCCCTGTCTGTCTCTGTCTCTGCCCCTCTGCCTCTGTCTCTCTTCCCCCTCTCCCTCCCTCTCTCTTTTCCTTCCTCATATTCTTTTCCTCCATCCCCCACCCTCTCTCACTTCCTCCCTCCCTCATCTTTCCCTCCATACTTCCAAGCCCCTTAGGTCCCTCTTTCTCTTCTTTTCTCCAGCCAACCCTGCCACCTTTGCCTAATACAGCTGTCAACTTCTGGGATTCAATCAGTTCCAATCTGAAGGGGAAGGGTTTCAAGAGGTTGCAGGTCTGTATGCCCATAGTTCCTGGGTAGAGTTGTAAGGGGCGGAGGTGAGGGGTGGGACATGAGTGTGTTGAGTTGGATAGGGCAAAGAAAGAAAATCTTTAAAACATTCTCCACAGATACCTTGACAGCATTCTCCCTAACTGTCCAACAGTTTGGCAAAAGTCTGCCCAGGTTAGTAGAAAGAATCTCCCCCTTCCTTAGTTGCCAGGCCACCCAGCGTCCTCCCCCCCCCCCCCGTCCCCTCCTCCCACCAGCCCCCAAACGCGAGGTCCCAAAGGCTGTGGTACCCCCCCCCCAAAAAAAAAAAACGGTTCTTGCCTCTTCGTCAATACCTCCCACCGCCACGCCCCGCAATGCCTCTCATCCCGCCCTTTCTCCACCTACATTCTCCGCAGTGGGCACGGGCAAGTCCTCAAACAACCTATGAGAAAGGCGCTTCATTGTTTCCAGCTAAAACCCTCGTGAAGGGAGGGAGACCAGCAGAAAGAAGAGAAGTCAGCCCAGGCTAGTGGCAGGGGACCCACTTGGGGTTGTGGAATCTCTGACCCGGAGCAGGGATCAAGCACCGTGGGTAGCGTCCCCTGAGTTACAGGTTGGAACAAACTTGCCTAGCTTCGCGTGGCAGGAGCTCCCAAGTTCACCGGCGAGCAGCGCTTGCAGGCTCGACAAGGTGCGGAGCTGAGCGCCGGGCTCCAGCTCGCACTGGGCGCGAGCGGCGAGGGAGGGGGCGGGCGCGCAGGTCCCGCCTCCCCTGGCCGCGTGCACACACACGCCCACCGCGGCTAGGCTGGAGGAGCGCGGGCGAGTGTGAGCGCGGGCGAGTGTGAGCGCGAGTGTGCGCACGCCGCGGGAGCCACTCTGCCCTCTCCTCGCACCCTGCACAGGGCATCTCGAGAGGCTGGAAACGTGAACAGGCTTAAAGTATGGCATGTTGCGAAGATGGTTTCTGTCCAGAAGGTACCCGCGATCGCGCTGTGCTCCGGGGTCAGCCTCGCCCTCCTGCGTTTCCTGTGCTTGGCGGCTTGGTGAGTTGGTCGTAGCATACGGGGTGCATGGGGAAGGTGGGCAAGAGTTCAGATCCACAGCACCCCTCTGGCCACTCTTCCTTCCCCGAGTGAACCAGATCTTTCCGTCTTCAGTGCCATATGGGCTGAAGCAAGCTTTCCTTTGACCGAGTAGACTCAGAGACCATTGGGAAGTAGGGTGCAGGAAGCGCGGGTGCTGGGGTACGTGCTGCCTGAGGGTACTTGCAGTCTGGGGGTGCCTGCTGCCCAGGGATGCTCTTTTCCTGACCATCTTGGTTCTCCACCTCCCAACCCCCAACCCTCCTTTAGCTTAAGGCCAGCGACTCTTTCCCTAGAAGGCAACCCTTTTCCACCTGTTCTTAGATCCATTCTTAAAATAGTCTTTTCCACCCCTATTATTTTTGCACTTGCAGTTTAAACGAATCCCCAGGACAGAACTCAAAGGACGAGAAATTGTGCCCGGAAAATTTTACCCGTATCCTGGACAGTTTGCTGGATGGTTATGACAACAGGCTGCGTCCTGGATTTGGGGGTACGGATTGTTTCAAAACATGCAAGTGTGCTCTGTCTGTCCGTCTCTGGTCTGCCTATTTGTGGAAATATCATTAGGTACGCCTCACGTGCAAAAATGAAAACCAGTCATTCTCTCGAGCGCCTCCCCCCTTTCTCTCTTCCTCTCCTCAGTGAGACCTATGACAAGAAGACCGCCTCCACCCGTACTTTCCCATCTCCCCACCCCCTCAGGAGCTTGGCCTCCCCCACACTAATTACCTCTTGAGACCTGACTGCAGGGTGGGGGAGGCTGGGAAGTCAAAAATGAACTCAGAGCTGCTGCCCCGTGGCTGCTTGGCTTCTCTAAGCCTGAGCATAGATTTTCCTTGAATCTGTTCACTTTGCCCAGGTACATTGTTGCTCCAGAAGCAGCTGGCCTCGGGTCTTCTCCTCCCTCCCACGTGTCCCTGTCCCTGCCAAAGGTTCACCCTGTGTTCTACCTAGGACAGGAATCTGGGACACAGATCTGAAGGTAGCTGCTCTGCTGGGGAGCCCTGTCCTTTCCAGCTTTCTTCTCACTTTCTTTGAGGAGCTGGTCTTCGGCCTTTCTTATCGAATGTTTCAGAAGTGATTAGCTTTATTTCTTCCTTCAGCCAGTACCTGTGGAGTGCATAGTAGAGCGACATCCACAGCACACATTTGTTCTTATACCATATTTCCTTTGCATATTCAACGGCTATCTATATGGCAAGCTTGCTGCCAGGCGCTGGGTACATTCAAACCAGAAAGAACTCATCCTCAGTCCAGCCTAGCAATCCAGTTAGCAGTCAGTTCATCAGGGAGACCTGACTGGATAAGACCCTGCTCGGCTTGGTTCACTCTTCTGAATGCAAAGTCCTGCTCTTTCTTCTGTAAATGAGTTACACCAGAGGACCTCAGACTTAACTGATAGGGATGGTAACAGTGACAACCGTTATTAGCGTGTTTGTTTAATTAACTTCAACTAGATTGGCATTTTGTATACATTACTCTTAACTCGCAGGGCAACTCCAAGAAAAAGCGGTTGCTGTCCCCATTTGACAGGTTTGGAAAGTTAGGTTGGTTCAACTTGAATTTATGGACTTGAGCCCCCCCTGGGTGGCAAAGCTACTAGATTGACTTGAAGTCCTACATTGGATGGTGTGATGAGTAAAAGGTGAACTTAAAGCATGGGGGCAGGGCTCTCGGCCTCCAGCTGAGTCCGTGGAGGAGGGAGAGAGTGGAAGAACAGATAAGATATGATCCTGGAGTGGGGAACACAGGGGATATGAGAAGGAATGTGGACGGAGAGAGAAAGAGTCGTGGAGTAAAGTAGACTTGGATAGACTGGGGTGAGGACAAGACAGAGGAGGACACAGAGAGGTTTCCCACAGGGCACATAGCACACTCATAAGAGGCTGAGATCTGGTCTCCAGGATTCCAATCCATTTCTTTTGGGGGGGATGGGCAGGGGTGCAAAACTCTATAAAGTAGGGAGGTGATTCCTTTAGTGTCTGTGCATCGCCACTGATGAAGATGGATGGGGAAAATGGAAGTTCCTCCCGCCCTTGTTCCCCGTTGTTTCTCCAGGTATAGGTTGCCTACACTGCCTTTGCTTTCATGCAAAGCTGAAGAGAGACTTCATTAGAGAAGTGAATCATTTGTCAAAGTGTGAGCTCTCATAAGTGACTAGGAAATTATCATTTTAGATCAAAAATAGTTTTGTGGAGAATGTTCTAGATCATGTGATACCGCTTGAATCCGTAGAATGTCAATAAAAGAGGCTTTCTCTTCCCAGAAGGGCTTTTAAACTCACATTTTAAATACAAAAGCAAGGAAAATATAACTCATATGTACCTTAAATATTCATAAACGAAAGCACAATTTATAGCTGGTTCTATATGACTTTATTAGTAAGTGTTGAAAGTAAAAATATGTTCTCTTGGCCGGAAGACAACTTATTTTAAAAAAGGAGAAAGGAATCTGCTGTGCAGAAGCATTTTACCATGTACTGTCTCCCATAACACTGGGTAGACCCTAATATGACTGTTAGATTCTGGTCACCTCTAATGAGGCTAAGTGTCTCAAGGCCATTATCAGTCATCTTACTTGACATTGCTGAGTGATCTGCTTTATTCAGCTGGCCATCGCTATAAACCGTCATGGGGGCAGCATTGCAGTTATCCTACTTTGAGTGTTAGCAGATAATTAATTACTAACAAGTTACCATAAAAACACAGTCCAAGGGATGTTTTTCACTCTGATCATAGATATCTGTGGTTAGATGATTGGCTTTTCAGAAATGGGCCACTCTTTTTTAAGCACATAGTCTTCCCCATGTGACAGGAGGATGACAACTATCACCTGCAGGACATGGATTATCTGTTTACATTGTAGTTCTATTGTGAACTATTGAAAATAAAAGGAAACATTACCCTTACCAGGTAAATTTATATGCCACAACTTGCGTCCCTTCCATGGCTTGACATTTTATACTTTGCGGAAAGTTTGGCATTTAAAAATAAGATGAAAACCATTCAGATTTTGACCACGGCACACTATAAATATGGATTGGCTTCCTGCTTCCTTTAATCCCATTTCTGCTCTTTGTGGGACATTTACCTTTTATCTGTTTATACAACTTAGCCGGGTTCAATTTTAAATAAAGCTAAAAGTAAAGATGTGAATTGCGACGGGATGGTTTGTGACTACACAGTCGGCCAGGCAGAGGTTGGAATAGATTTGGAAACCAAATTATGTATTTTTAACTCAGCAGCACAGCTTGCCGTGGGGAGATAAAGGGAGCTGGAATGGTTCTCTTCTCTCCATCCCTCCAGGAGTCCTCTCTCTCATCTTCTCATTCTACTGTTTGGGTAGGGGGGCGAGGGGAAAGGTGAGCAGAGCAGGCCAGTAGAGAGAAGCTGGAATGGACTTCTGAAGGGCAGAAGTCTTTCAGTTTCTGATGAGTCAGTTCCTATCATGCTGATGTAGCTTGTTCCTGCTTAGAAGTGGCACCCACATGGACTTTGTCACAGAGGAACTAGAAAGTCGTTCTTTCTGTCTCTTGTTCACTTTGAACACAGTTGTATGGCTTCATAGAACTAAGCAGCTGACCACAGGATGATAGTTTAGGAATCCTGCCTTTCCCTATTTTCTCCTTATCTAAGGCACTCATGCACTCTTGGGGACATATAGTCTCAAACAATCAATATGATAAATATAGGTGGTTGCTTTAGATCCTCTTCCATAACCTTTCTGATATGGAAACCGAAGACTTCCATTAATTTCACAAGGTTGCTCATTAGTGTAGTAGCACTTCATATTACTGGAAGGCATCATGGTCTTAAATAATAAGACTGTTTCAGAAACACAGAGACGCTCAAGGCAAGCATTATCTCTCTGCTAGAGAAGAGGCTGAAAGAATTCCTTTAGAATTGTCCACAATAGCTGAGACTAATAATTGACAGTCACAGCTCACACCACATCTTCTAATCTTTAGTCAAGACAGCTGATGGATATGTCCATTCTTGAGGCATCCTCACAGGTACTATGTATCAAGAGTCAGTTGTCCTGAACGTAACTCTTATTACTTGGTTAAGGATAAATAAGCAGTTATACCATCCTAAAGAGAAAATAATAGTATTTAAAATGGAGGATAAAACATGGAAACTTGCATTCATTTGGATGAAGTTGGTTTATGTCTCTGACACAGACCTAATTGTTCTTATGAAGTTTTCAGATGATCTGTGTCTCCATCTGAAAGTTCCTGTGTCATGTGCTAGCTTTATTAATTGACTGTCAAACCATGATTAATAATCATACATCAAATGAATATTTTAAGTAGAGGAACAGAAAGAGAAAGTGACATTCCCAGAGTCACTGATTGACTCATTTGTTATACCAGTGTGAAGATACAGTGTTATGTAGAAGGAGTAATATGGAGGTGTTAAGACAGTATTTGGAATCAAAACTGTCTATCATGGACTTTACCTCTAAGCAATAGAAAGAGATAAAAGTAGCAAAGATCAAACGAGTAAATGATAATATGGCTGAACAATTTAGTAGCATCAAAACAGAAAGTAAGAAAGGAATCTGGTCCACAAAAAAAAATGATAGCCAAGCAAATCTTTCAAGTTAATAGCAAAGGGTACCAGGAAGGAAAGAGAAAAGTTATTGTTGGACAAGTAAACAGCCAACAAAGCCAAACGAACTCAACAAGCGGACAAACACAAGAAATAAAATATTAATAAATAGGCAATAAATTGGTGTGATTATGAGAATCAAAGGTATTTGGTGCCCTTCTTGTTATAAAGTAGTGCCAGGATTATAATCGTAAGCAGAAGCCAGGTCATAAAAGATCTGTGGGGGATTCTCTAAAGTGTTCTGGATGATTCTCTTGGTAAGCTTGGGAGGCACTGGATTTCATTACGTAAGGCATTAACTTACTGTGAAAGGACCCATCTATGTGATAAGTAAAGCAAGGTTTAAAAGCAGAGGAAACCACATGGCGCATGGTGCAGCTTTTGTGTTTCAGGGTTGTACTGTTATCGTTGTTGTTGGTCCTCTTCATTATATAAATGGTCATATGAAATGACACAGCTGTAGGAAGGGTGGACATAAATGGACAAAGATGAGATATTTTGGGGATTTTGATTCAACAAAATGATGTTATATTTAATATGAATGATCAAGGGAAGTAAAATTAGCCCCGTGATTTCTATTCTGAGAAACTGAACAAGTGTGGTGTTTAAAGTTATAGGGGAGTGTCCAAGTTTCCTCCCAAGCTCACTTGCTAGTAAAAGAGACAGGAAATTAAAACACAAAACAAGTGAACTATGGAGTGTGCTGTGTGCCTGGTGTCAGTGAACGTACAGCACAGGGGTGGGGGTGGTTTTAGTTCCACAGTTAGGGAGGCTTTGTTGATAAAGTCTTACCTGAACAGTGATCACAGAGACATGAGAAGAGGAGGCACATTTGGCGTGAGGTGTTCTGGTGAGCAAGAGCTCAAGGGGCAATTCTGCGAAGCCTGGAAGTCAGGGCTGGTGCAGTGCAGATGGAAGTGCTGAGGAAGAAAGGGCCATACCAAAGAAGAGGTTCTGCAAAGCTCTGTAGGCAGACATGTAGACTTTGCTTTTATTCTTAGTCATGCTGGATATGATTGGGGGGTGGATCAAATTAGGGGCACATCCTGAATTGGAGACTTTTGAAAAGGCTCATTAGGGATATTATGTTAAGAACAGAAAGAAGCAGGAATGGTTGGGAATTTTTCACACTCACTCAGGCATGAGATGATTAACACTTCGACAAAGCAAGTGACAGAGTGATCTGTTGGTTTCTAAGACTTGGTGGTCTTTTGCCTATATTTTCTCTTTTATAATGCAGGGTTTGTAAGAAATGAAAGAAATGAGACTGAGTAAAGTTTTGGCTTAAATATCTAAAGGAATACCATTGTCAGCATGATGGTAGAAGCCCTTTAGAGGGGTGGATGAATGATTTGCACATGCATACAACAAGTACCAAAGAGAGTGTCTTGCAACTGAAGAGAAATATGTATGTGCACACACATGGTATCTGATGTCTTAAGACCAAAGAGGTGGAAGAGATTAAAGATGAGACAGAAATGCACAAACACTTATCTTTGAGTTCTGATGGCTCCAATGTTAACAGGCATGGGACTAGAAGGAAGTTTGAGCAGAAGTATTCTATGGTGTGCTAGCAGGAAAATAAGGGCTTGTGTGATTTAGGAAAGATGATAGTTGCCAACAGACAGATCAAGAGAGACATGACTTAGACTGACCACTAGATTTAGCAATGTATAGAGGGTAGATGACTTTGATAAAGTCAGTTTTGACGAATGGTGGGCATGGGTGTAGTGTGTGTGTGTGTGTGTTTGTGTAAGACAGACAGAGAGAGAGAGAGAGAGAGAGAGAGAGAGAGAGAGAGAGAGAGAGAGAGAGAAATATTTTTTATTAGATATTTTATTTACACTTCAGATGCCATCCCCTATCCCCATTCCCCCCCACCCCCCTTAGGAAACCCCTATCCCATGCCCCCTTTTCCTTTTTGCATTTATACATTTTTTTAAAATAATGTTAATCATAGGCTTTATAAGTTTGGAATTGTTCAATCAGAGGTGTAACCCACTGACCAACTTAGATATAACAACTATCTTTGACTGGTGGAGATACATGCATATCTGCCTCCTTGTCTCCCCCCTCTTTCTCTCTTTCATCACCTAGTTTCTCCTCTCCTTCTTCTTCTCCTCTTCTTACTCCTTTTCTTCCGAGAGAGAGAAATATTACTTGAGGGTATATACGTTTGTACTAATGAATAGAGAAATTGTGTAGATAGAATCAAATGACCATTTTTTGAAATAATTTTTTACAGTTATTTTTGACAAAAGATATACTCACTGATTGTCACTTTGAGGGTGTAGGCTAAATACAGAATACAAGATATTAGTGTGTTTTATGAACTAAAACTTTGTTTTTTAAATGGGAGACAAATCATAGCTTTTAAAGTTGGTGAGAACAGTGGAATTGCTAGGGGAAAACTCATGGTTCTGACGAAAATTTCAATGAATCAGAGTACAGCAGAGGAGGGAGGGGACAGGAAGGAAGATTTGGGGCAGTTTGTACTGAATTTTTCCCCCAGAAATATAAATGTGGGAAGGATATTTTTAAGTAAATAGAAATGAATATTTGGAATTGTCTTTGGGTTTTACAGCTGTGAACAGACACCATGACCAAGGCAACTCTTACAAGAACAACATTTAGTTGGGGCTGGCTTACAGGTTTAGAGGTTCAGTTTATTCTCATCAAGGTGGGAGCATGGCAGTGTCCAAGCAGGCATAGTTCAGGAGAGCTGAGAGTTCTACATCTTCATCTGAAGGGCTACAAGGAGAATACTGACTTCCAGGCAGCTAGGATGTGGGTCTTGAAGCCCACACCACAGTGACACACCTACTCCAAAAGGCCTACACCGCCTAATAGTGCCACTCCCTGGGCCGAGCATATACAAACCATCACAATTGAAAGTAAGTATTTTTTAAGATTAAAAATATCAATTGTTTGTGTACTATTGGTAATGAAAGATGCTTTCTGGAATGGAAAGCAGGGGCATGTGGAAGAAAGGACACGTTACCCAAGTTTATAAGAAAACAAACATACTAGTGCTATCACATATACATTTTTCTTTGAAATAAGGATGTAGTAATACATTTAGTATGTCCTGAAACAAACTGTGTCAAATATAGATAATAGGATATTAAGAAATTGTTGTGGTTCTAGGTAAAGCTTCAGCGGGTCTTCAGATTTTATATAAAAACATTTTAGCTTACATTTGCGTATCCTTAAATATTGTTACCTTCTGTTCTAGGCCCTTTTGAATGTGTTTATAGATGTCTTAGGTACACATGATGATGTTTGTTTAATAATACATTTCCACTATAACCTAAACTTTCTTTTCATCCCTCCATTCATTTATTCATTAAAACAAAGTCACCATACTCACTGAACAGCATCCAGCCTAAAGAGCAGAGCCTAATATCAACTTGTAGTTTGCTACTCGTTTCTTCAATCCTATCCTTATATCTATCCTCTTCCCTTCTCTATTGTCCCATTGCTCTATTCCAAGCCTTTCTCTAATGGGCATTTTACATTATCCTCATCTTTACAGTATATTTAAAGCATGTAGCTGCCTTTAATTTGCTATATATAAACGTTTGCCATGCTTTAGACTTAATGATGCATCGCCAAGCTTCATTCTTTTTGTTGCCTAGTGCTATTGATCCTTCCTCTGCTTGTTATGTGATGTTCGCGTTGCATAAGAACTGGCTTACTTGTCTGCTCTGTTGGCAGTGGGTCCTTTGCTTGTTTCCCAGATTGTATTGCTGTGAATATTCTGGCCCAAATTTCCTGCTGTAAATGTGCAAGAGTTTCTTTTGCGTATATATCAAGGAGTGGTTTATTCTGGCTCTTAGTGTAAGTGGGGGTTTCAACTTGAAGATATAATGCCAAACTGTTTCTCCATGGTGAGTTTACAAAATTAAACTCCCCTTTACAATGAACAGAAATGAACAGAAATTCTGGATCCACGTATACTTTAGCGCTGGGAGACAGAGAGAAAGAGACAGAGAGAGAGAGAGAGAGAGAGAGAGAGAGAGAGAGAGAGAGAGAGAGAGAGAGAGAGAGATTGAAATGGCATCTTATTTCGAGATAATTTTAATATTTATTCTTTTCATCATGTTCAAATATCAACGAACATCATTTAAAATCTTATTGTCTACAGGAATTTCTATTTTTTAAATTTTATTTTCATGGTTTATTCATACAGCTTCAAGTCTTTTGCCTTCATTATTGAAAACTTTTACTGCTTGTAAAGTAAATGGATATTGTTAGAAGGGTCATAAACTGTAGAAGGCACCACTTTTTAATGTCTTCTAAGCCAAGGAAGCTTCTAAAACTCTGAGCTATTTCCTATTTTGTTGATAAAATCAATGGATATCTTTTGTCTTTGTTTACTCTCCAGTAACTATAATATTTCTCTATCTTGTTAATGTCAAGCAAAATTGGAAATATCTTTACAATCTTCCTGAAAAGTATGTGTTGTTGCTGTTGTTTTCTGCCTAAGTTCTTGCAGTTTCCTTAGTTTTGGATACCACTTGAACTTTGTAAGATGTTGGTGCATTTGTTATGTGGGTGGCTGGAAAGCAAGTTGTTTCCTCAGGGGCGTAGCTATGGAGATAATGTGGAGAACTAGGACTGACACATACATCAGTGAGACACGTTTTTATTTTATGTTGTGACAGCAAATTGTACATCACTATTGGAAATGAAATTAAGAATTGATGGCCTTAACTAGGTCTTTGAGTGTTGAGTAAGAGTTGGAGAATGTTTGGTACTTTCTTAATTGCTTTCCCAGCCACATAATTAGATAGGACCATTTTCCTGAATTTAATATTAACAGTCTTGTCTGTTTGACACTTGATGAAGATCACTCTCTTTGCCTAACAGACTCTCAGGGTCAAAGTATCACCTCACAGAAAGATTTAAAAAATATTTTATAACATCTCTGGTATCAATGAAATAGAAATTTTGTGGGGGGGAGGTGCCTTTGATGCTCCCCTAATGCATTTACAATTATGGGAATTAATCTTCCTGATTTCAGATTGTCTAGTTTCTATGCAATTATGCACTTTGCAAGGCCGATTTGAGTATCTTAACCAGTAGTATTAGAGGAAGCATCTCGAAGAATTTTTCTTAATTGCATAGCTACCATTGTTAGTTGACAACTGATTTACCAGAGTCCTATTGCATTTCAGGTGGCAAATTAATTCTATGGGAGAATACAAATATAAACCAGACGGTTTCTGCTTTAATTGGGAAATGTTTTTTAACTTAACTCATGCAGCATCTACGTCTTAACATTTTTCCCCCTTTGGAAGCACTGTAAAATTATCACTGTTGATATTATTAAAACAAGCAAAGGATTGTTCAGCACTTCATTTCTACACAGTTTGGGACTTGAGAGGGACTGAGATTTCATCTGCACTGTTAATGTTCAAAAGGCAGATGCAAAAAGTCTGAAGGAAAACACAAGAGGGTCTCAAGAAGATATTTGAGAAGCTTTTGTTGAAGAAAGGGAATGTACATATAGCTAGAGTCTCGATCAAGATAGTACCATAATGTTCCATGTATAGTTAAATGACAAGTAATTAATTATTTTATGACATAATAGAATATAGTAAAGCTAGACTACACGTTCAAGGAAAAGGAAGAAGAAGAATTAGAATTCTGTGTTAGCCTCTGTAAACCTAGTTTCTAAATCTATACAGTTCTCATAGTAAGGATGGTGGGGATAACCCACTTTTGGGAGGTAAATAAGGATTAAAATATCATATAAAAGGAGTCCAGCATTTTGTCTGACATAAAAATAGAATTTAAATATATAATTGTTATTTCTTTGCTCATTGTATCTTAGTTCAAAAAAAAAAAAAAAAACACACTCTGTATGCTACTATACATAACACATGCCACTTGCTTTGTCCACGTTCTAACCTTGTTTCTGATGCTGGTCCTGTCACCTGGAGTAGGTTAATGACCTCTTATATGGACCTTTTTATGTTCTTTGCCCCCTGATGATTTATTTTCCATCCAGGAGCCTATGTGGTTATTCTTTAAGAATATAAATAATTCAATCAAGCCTTTGAGGGTCTGTCAGTAGTTATCAGATACTCATCCTTACTGCAGCCTGCATTCATACCAGAGCAAAACTGAATAGCAGACAAAACCCCAGAGACAGAATATAAGGAAAATGCCATCTTATATGCTCATTTTTGCAGGACTACCTTAACAAAATATTGCTGAATAATTAGCTTAAATAGCGGAGATTAATTTCTTCACAAGTCTGAAGGCATCAGCAAGCTTGGTATGTTTGCTTGGAGAAAGCATGTCCTCTGTGTCTATATATGGTCCTCATTTGACGTGTGTCTATGTTCTTGTCTCCTCTTTTTATAAAGCCACCAGTCAATCATATTGGATTAGGTACCATTAGAAAGACCTCTTTTTAGAGCACTGTCTCCAAAAATAGTCATTAGAAGGTAGTGAGAGTTAGGACCTCAACATGTGAATGTGAGGGGAACATAACTTAAGTCCATGGAAGTCTTTTTCATCTCCAGGCCATTTCCTCGCCTTCTGCAAGTCCTATTGCTTATGGTTTAAACAGTAGTCACTGTAGTATGTGTTATAAATGTGTTACTTAAAACATGACAATTTTAAACAAAAATGGGCTCAGGAGTTGGTAGATGCTCCATCTATGGCACCCTGGTTTTATTTCTTTGAGGCTTCAATTTCTTACCAGTGTCCAACTCTGCTTTGTCCCCCTGGTCTCCTTGTTAGTCCTTGAAAACAGTAATACCCTTTTTGCTCGCTATTGTCCCAGCTCTTCCAATAGTTCATGTATATGCTCCAGGACTCATCTGAACTTCAACATTTTGAAGAAGCAGTTCTGAGCACAACACTAAACTTGCTTTCCATGCCTCTGCTTTTCCTACCTGCCTGCACTGCATCCTGAAATAATAGCCCTTGTCATAATCTCGCCTTAGTCTCTGACTCTTTCAGTAGTGTGGTGAATTCTTGAATTCTCGATCCTTGGATGCAGCTGCTGCTCACGCAAAAATGTATTGAGTGGATGTCCTAAAATGTTTCTTTACCGGTCACATGTGTTTAGAATCTCACTCCATCTCAAAGTGCAGCATAATCAAATAAGCAAATGTCAGATACTGTCACGCACAAAACTGAGATTATAATTCTGGAAGTAGAACAGTATTTTGGAACTACTACAAAATTAGTAGAATTTAGGGAGATAAGAATTTATAAATGTACTTCATTATCATGGGATGATTACAGCTACAGGATTAGCATAAGCTCACACAGTTGACAACATGTTAATAAGGAAAAAAATTGTACCTGTTCTTCTGAACACCCCTGCCACACTCACTGTCTTCGCATACCTGTGACATCAGTATTTCATAGGAAACTATTTTAAGTACAGTATAGAAAACAGCTTGAGTGCATGTTTGTCAACAACAGTAAACTGAATAGTGTCTTTAAAAAAACTGCAAATTGTCAGGTCCAACTTTGTTCCTACTATGTCAGCAGATCCAGGGATTTGTCCAACAATCTGCACTTAATCAATGTGTCCAGGTGATTCTCTGATGATGTGTGAGCATGAAGTCTATCCCCGAAATAACTTTCACTTTACTAAAATTGGTGAAGCAGACATTTGTCAGGATTTTGTCAACCTTGTTTGTGTGAGCCAGCCTCCCCAAACGCCTCCCCTCTCCCCATTTTGCAAGGACAGGGTTTTTGCCTTTTGATACCTTTGCCGTTGTTGCTAAGGAAATGACAGTGGTTCTGAGCCAATTTGAGTGAAATTTCAGTCTTCTGTGGTTTAAAAGTTATAAATTACTTCCTGGATTACCCATTTCATGACACATTTGAGTTTAATGAGCCTGTTTATTACCGTTTGTTGTTGTTGACTCTATTTTCTCATTCAAATGGAAGCTTAATTAACTTCTACCCTTTCCAAGGGGGTACACTTTATGTGATGTTGAAATAAAAGCATGTACTATGCTACACTTTTGTTCTCATTATACTTCCAAAAGCTGTGTGTTTCTTAGGATACTTATTCCACAAATAACTTTCTCGTTCTCCCTTTCTGTGGCCTAGTCCTCAGTCTGTAGAGGGAAGAAACAGATTCATTTTTATAAGGCTGACTTCAGACCTAGAGCTTTAAGTGCCATCAATTGCTCTTTGCCCTTTTTTTTTTTTTAACCCCATCGCTCCAGTTTCCCAACCAGTATCCAAATGATATTCTACTTTAACTGCTGATTCTATAATATCTAGTTATCTAGCCAGGCAGCATTATAAACCATCATTTAAGGAAACAGTATTTAGAAGGGAAACAATTTATATATTTTTATTGTTGGTAAAAAGCTGAATTATCTATAATAACTACTGTCACAATTTATAGCTAATATGTTTAATACTCACTAAAATCTTTGCACTGAAGATTGGCCTAAATTTGTACGACTGGAAAAGACCATCAGATTCTGAACTACAAAAATTCCCAGGTTTAAAACATACTTTTAAATTTGTAGAGTGGCAGTATCCTTTTATTTTCTGTGCCAGCAATATTGGCATCCTGACCGTACCTTTCTCTCTGGGCTAAACACTCACATGCATGCTCATGATCAGGATTTATTTAGATAGTGAAGAATCAGTAGCAGCTGAGGGAAAATGATAAGGAATAAGCTTTTGCATGAGTGAGTAGCCACACTCAGCATTCCATTTGATTGCTGTAAAAATTCTGTGAGACAGGTGTGGGTGCTGCGGTGGCGCCATTAAGTAACTTGCTGAAGATCTCGAAGCCAACAGGTGGCATAGCCTGAATGGCTGTAACTGACAGAAGACCTTGTCTCGGATCCCAATCACCAGTGGATGGTGCGCCTATTGTTAAAGGTGACATTAATCATTTTGGAAGTTATGTATGAACATCCTCAACTCCCCAAAGGCACACTGCTTTCAGCTGCCACTTCTCAGCACAGTGTTGCCTCTCTTCACGCCTGCACCCTGCTGTTTCTTCCTCTGAACAGCTCACTTCTTTCTAGAGGCCAATCAGATGATGGACTCTAAAAAAAAAAAAAAAAAAATCACAAAGACTAAAAGCTTTTGTGTGTCTGCACTGCCTGTCATAATAGTGCCCAGGGGTGATGTATCTCTGTAGATTCACGTTCTTGGTAAGTAATTGGATGTCTATTTGCCTGTTAAGCACTGTTTTTCTTTCTCTTTCTTTTTTTCTTTTTGGTTGATTTGGTTGCATTTTAAACTAAATTTTATGCTTTTTTTTCTTTTAGAGATTTATTATCTCACTGGAAAGTCAAAATGCATGTGAAAACATGACATATCATATCTGTATTCACTTTTTAATTATCTAATCCTCCAAGGCTATAATGTTGGTAATTATTTTTTCACACCTGTTTACTTCATACTTAATAGGTCCTGTTACAGAAGTGAAGACTGATATATATGTCACCAGCTTTGGACCCGTTTCTGATGTTGAAATGGTAGGTATCTGAGGTTTGAGGAAAAATAAGACAAAAAAGAAACAATTGATATTTATTATATTGTCAATCATACAAAGCCAGTGCTTGATTAAAGCTAGAGGTCTATAAAGATCAAGATATTCCATCTGCATCTCAAAGCTATAATTTTGAGCATCGACTGAGTTGGAATCTTTCTCTATAAAGAGGTCTTTCTTTGAAAGGTTTACACAGCCAGGCCATCTATGGAAACTACCGAGGAGACAATGAGAGATCACCAGTAGTTTAGAATTTATTGTATGCACAATAGTATACTTCTAACTGTTCTGTTATCTTCCTCATTGGCCCAGTTTCTCGCTTTCCACTCTCTGCTTCTATTCCTCCCTCTCTTGTCTAAAGAGGTCAAAAGGGCCAGTGACGGTCAGGAAGTCTTCATCCCTTCAGCCGTGCTTACATTGAATCTACTTAGTAAGTAATGACGAATCTACATTGTAGTTTTTCTTAAAGTTAGGACTCCTAATGGCTTGAAGCCCTGGGTTCTTTGGATAATTTTTAAAATACTCCTGAAAACAAAATTTATCTTTTTTTTAAAAATTGGCTTCATCTTAAAGAAATACCTGTAATTTTGTGATCAATTATGTAATGGGACTCGTTACGTGTTAAGTGATTTTCCTCTCTGATATAAAGTAATGCACAGCCATAATTACCTGGCATTGCCTGTTCGGATTTAATTGCAGTAATTAGTCCTCGGTGACTAAAATGTATGATGATTTACTTCTTACTAATGCTGAGGCTAAAGGGATCAAGATGTATGTTACAGAGTATAGTTGCTGAGAATCCATTCTTTTAACTTAAGATCGTCTCTGTTTCTGGTAGCTTCTCCTGGTATAGTCTTTTATGATAGGGCCAGGCTAGAGACTAGCATCTCCTTTTTTGCATATAAGCATATGTAGTCACCTGTGACTTGACTGTGTCAAAAACTAATTTCCGTAGGAATACACAATGGATGTCTTCTTCAGACAGACATGGATTGACAAAAGACTAAAATATGATGGTCCCATTGAAATCTTGAGATTGAACAATATGATGGTCACCAAAGTTTGGACCCCTGATACTTTCTTCAGAAATGGAAAGAAATCTGTCTCACATAACATGACAGCTCCAAATAAGCTTTTTAGAATTATGAGAAATGGCACTATTTTATACACAATGAGGTAATAGATTTTTTTTTTAATTCTTCACTCCTAATTCTCCCTTCCTGTATCTTATCTTCCCTTCCTTCTTGCTTTCTATCTCTTCATTTCAGCAATATAATATTAGTTTTAAAAAAGGGTTGATTTTACTTCTTTGCATTTTTCCATAATAGACTCACCATAAGTGCGGAGTGTCCCATGAGACTGGTGGATTTTCCTATGGATGGTCATGCCTGCCCTTTGAAATTTGGGAGTTGTAAGTTATAGTTAAAGTGTTTGAATGTCTCATAATAGCCTTATATTTATATGTGTGTTCTATTTTAATTATCCAGTATTTAAGTCCCTCTCTGTGAGAAAAGTTGAGCGGTGTTTGAGTTTTGGGAAACTAACAATGTTTTAAATATAAAGTAATATAACAAACGAAGTTGTTTGTTTTTTAACAGGTGGCCATGGAAAACTGGTTATAACTAATAAGTCTGTGGACATGTTTGAAAGTAGATTCAGGGACAGTTTGTCAGAGGTATATAGCACAGGAACTTCACTGTGAAGAAGTATGATTTAATAGTGTCAGCATCAAATAGAACCATTTAAAGAAAGCTTAAGAAAGGGTGAAAAAGTTTTATACTTTCCTGAAATAACCTGAGTTAAATTTCCTAGGTAGCCCTGTTAGTGACTCAGTAACTGAGCTAAGACAAATCTCTAGTTGAGGTGGAGTGTGAGAAAAAATCAGTGCCTGATATACCCTTGACTAAGTTAAGGAGTGTGATTCCATCTCGAAGCTGAAGCTGGGGAAGGTTTTGAAAGATTTTGTAGAGTGATAGTGGCCTCATTGACAGATTTATCTGGGAAGAATAGAGGACAGGAGAGCTGGTGCCTGCTGTTGTCATGGAATCAAAGATGGCAGTTGGTTAGGCACAAGAGCAGCAAATGTGGAATAGATGTGTTTAGTAGAGATGAAGGCACGGGGAGGGGGGGACATGAGTGGGTGGTAAAGGATAGGCGGCTCCTTTCCTCAAGCTCCTTTCTCTGAGATGGCAACAAACTGTGATTGCTCTTGTAAGGTCTGCTTCCAACGTTCGATTCAATCAGAACCTACCAAAAATAGATGCCAGCTTTTACTATTGCTCCAGAGTCTTCGTTTCACTGATTGTGAAACCAGTGCCTGCTGTTCTCATTGCTCATTGCTTGACTTAATGAGAATCGGCAGTCACCACTCTTTTTATAACCCTAGTAATCACAATGCTCAGTGGTCTAACGTGAGGCTAGAGAAAGCCATTTGCTCTCTGACCAGTGATTTAATGAGAAGATAGAAACAGAAAAAATATGTAGAGAGAGAGAGAGGGTGATTTTCCTAGGGCCAGAATTAAAATTTCATTTTTACTATAATAATTTGAATTTTACAAAAGATCATTGCTATCTGAGAAAGTCTCCTCCCCAAACCTCTCTAGCTCTGATCTGAAGCATACTCTTCCACTGACTATAGGGAAGCTGCTGCTCTCTCAGGCTTTGTATATGATTAAGGAACCACACTTTGGAAAGAGTTTTGGTTTTTTAGACTAAGAATTTAAAAGAGAGGTATGCCATACCAGTAAGTGATTTTTTTTTTCTGAGTAAGTTAATTCTTAATTATTTTTTCGAAAAAGAAAATCACTATTAAATTAAGCTTAAAATAAAAGGAATATGAAAGATAATAAAAGAAAAAGATTTTTCTGTCAAAATAGAGCATTTGATAGATGATCCCCAATGCAAAAATATATTGTCTGAAAGAGTTTAAATCTATAAAACTGTGAATACACTTTTAAAGATAATTGCTGATATGGTGCTGTATACTGCTGGATGATTACTCAAGGCTCATAGTTTGCTTTTCAAGGTCATTTGTAAGGAAAATCTTTCTGGGTATGGATTCCTTTTGTAGGATTAAACAAGTTCACCAAGGACCTCCTGTGTTCCAGCCATTTTAGGGATGTTTGTAGGGGAGGATGACACATAATTCATTCTGGCTCTTTTGAACTTATTTGTGCATGAACCGAGCTATCTGTTCTGGGTAGAGTGGTATACAAGCAGCTGGTCTCCATTTGCTCTGAACAAGGAAACACAGAAAATGTACTTGAATTGCCACTGGGGAGGGTTCTTTGAAGATAGAAGGGAAAGTGCCTTAATTGTAGGATTCAAATGGTACTGGAAATGGTTGTGTAACTCTGTACCCTGGAGAGCTTTGCAGCCAGCATAGTCTGAACTCTGCAGAATGGTTCCCAAATGGCCTGAGCACTGGCCAGAAGCAGAGTCTAGAAGAGGTGACCCCTGGAGAGTTTGTTTTGGTTTTCTTTGTATTACTGGAGGCAGCATCATGGTCCATTTCTAGAAGACAGAACAGCATGGGATGAAAGAAATCAGGTTTTATTAAGGACAGATAGACAGAAATTGAAAGAAGTGAGTCTGGCTGCAGTTTAGGAGGTTTGCTCTATCTGCTTTTCAAGCTATCTGCCTTCTTGGAATAAAAACACGACCATGTGCATCAGTACAAATGTAGCTTTATAGCTGTTTTAGTTTTAGTCACCTCATTTGACATAAAAACAATAAAACCTGTAATTTGTTTCATAATTGCAGTTTCCTAAATTATAAAAATGTTTGAAAAATTCACGATGAGTATTTTTCCATTTTTTTTTAATTGTTTGACCATTTGTCACATGGTTGATTTTTATTATTGACAAAGGAGGAGTCCTGACTGTAAGCACACTCTTTGCTCTTATTTAGACGCATATCCCAAGAGTGAGATGATCTACACATGGACCAAAGGCCCTGAGAAGTCAGTGGAAGTACCAAAGGAGTCTTCTAGCTTAGTTCAATATGACCTAATTGGTCAGACTGTTTCAAGTGAGACTATCAAATCTATTACAGGTGAGACCACATGCACATACTTGTGTGTGTATGTGTGTGTGTGTGTATGTACTTTTGTTCATATGTGTGTGTGTGTGTGTGCATGTAGATATGTGTATGGTGATATATTTGTATGGCAAGGACTTTACCAAGTGAGCTATCTCCCTAGCTCTTTCCTTGTGAGATTCTTAATGGCAAAAGTCAATGTGTTACTTGGAATCAGCAATGGAGTTTTATACTATCGCTTTCATTGAAATATTCAGTGTTTTCAGGGGACATTTCTTCCAGAAATAGAGCTGATATATTTATAATCTTACTTCAGTTTAGAATAAACTCTGAGTTGGTGACACAGGAGGAATGAATAGATTTTTCTTTCTTAAAAAACAAAAGCCAATAATTAATATATTAAAATTAGTTTCAACAAAATGTGAGCAAAAATCTGGCTCTGATTTGGTGATGCTTTTCAAAAGATGTTTAATATTGCCCAATTTTATGGTGTCATTTCCACTTAAAGTGAAAGCAAAACCAAAAGCATACTTACAAAGTATATGTTTAGAATGCACATTGAAATCGTCCAACAAGTGGGTGGGAGGTGATACTGATGATTTTCCAATTTTGAAATATAAATAGAAAGAACCTTAAGATTTAGCTTCTCATTTAATAATAAAATTGGCTACTTACATTTTGTTCCAAACCACCCATGGAAATGGTACTGTTGCCGTCTCAATTTTCTTAATGGGAAGTATATAAATAGAATGCATTTAAGTACATTAATAAATATAAATATATTTTCTTATCATACTGCTATTCAATATCAAAGCCCAAAACTTTCTATGTTCTGTAAGCTTTTTAAAAAGACCTTGGATGTCATTGTATCAGTAAAACAAACAAAAGCCAGGCATTGGTGGCGCCCGCCTGCCTTTAATCCCAGCCCTTGGGAGGCAGAGGCAGGTGGATTTCTGAGTTCGAGATCAGCCTAATCTACAGAGTGAGTTCCAGGGCAGTCATGACTACACAGAGAAACCCTGTCTCGAAAAACAAACAAACAAACAAACAAACAAACAAAAACCCACCAAAACCAAACCAAACAAACAAAAGTAGAGTAGTTATGGTAAGATTTTGAACAATGGTGTAAAATGAAGGTTTGTTTGTTTTAAAAAATATTTTTACAAAATGCTGATGTGAAGGGGGTGTTTCTAAAAGATCAAGTTCCTGGAAGCAGAGTGCTATGATAGTTTCCAGATCTTGGCAGATAAAGGGAAGTAAGAATTAGTGGGAAAAGAGCTCACAATTATAGCCATGCAAAATAAATAATCCTGGGGAGTTACTGACTACCTAGTACATATTGTTGGTAATTTGTAAAGAAGACAGATGTTCAATGTTTCTATCTCAAAAACACAGTAAGCAAGATGCTGAGAAAATTAGAAGCAAGTGACAAGAAATAAGGAGATTTTAATTCTTTTTTATTTTAATCCTAATTTTAAAATATAGTTTATTCTTGTTATCAAACTAAAGCAATTTAAGTGTATACCTTGAAAAGAATTAATAATTTTTTTAGTGTTTACTTTATTTTTTGGATATTTTATTTACATTTCAGATGCCATAAAACTCCAAGCTAATATTAAATGATCATGCTTTGTATATTAGAGTTCATTAACTTCTTTGATAATAGTAGAACAAATTTCTGGGGACATTCACATTTTTGTTCAAAATTCAGGAAATCAAAGGCCATATAAAAATTATAAATAGAATATTAAACAGATACACAGATATTTTACTATTATTCATTCAATAAATTTTAAGTTTCACATGTGTTTCTGTATGCATTTGTGTGTGTGCATGTGCACACACATGTACATGCTAGTTTTCAAATCATATTTTGATGAATTAGGCTATATCTAATTTTTCCCCAATCTGCTTTTATACCATTTTTATTACATGCAAGTATTAAGGTCAGTTCTAGGTTGAGGAACTAGCAATACAACAGATTCAAATAGTCAAGGATCAAGCAAGACAGTAAACACAAATAGTCAAAGAACAAGTGAGGCAATAAACAAAGTCCCATGATCACTCTTTCTAAGGGCTTATCAGGATGAGCAAAGTATCTGAGCCTACTTCTCTGTCGTAGCCCAAAGTCAAATAGGCCTTAAGCCTATTTCTTTGTTCTAGCCTAAGCTATAGATTCCTGTCTGACATTACTTCTTTGTTCTAGCCTAATGTCAGATTCCTGCCTGAAGTCCATTTCCTTGTCCTTGGCCAATGTCAGATTCCTGTCAAGCAGCTCTAAAAGGCTCTCAACCTTTCCCCCTTTTTTATTTCATAAACAAGACTGAGTCTGTCTTAGGTCATTCTGGCAAGAATGCCTTTCTTACCCATTATGGATTATGCATTATCAAAAGCAATGCACTTCTGTCTTAGGTTGATAAGGACCTGTGCAGAATCTTACCTGTCCTTAGGTTGCCAGCCTATTAAGTTAATAAAACTGTCTCAGGGTCCATTTTCAGTTTCAAGCCATGTACTTTGGCTGCCAACATGTTGATGTTATTAAAGATAGGCATTAATAGGACGGGCACAAATAAAAGTATTTCAAGGTCAAAAGGGATAACATGATCAAGCTTGTCATTCTTGAAGCTTGACCAAAATGGAAATACTGACCTCAGGCCATTGATAATTTTATCAGCAGTATCAGTAAAATTAATTCATGAGAATGCTCATGGTGAAATATTTTAGCTTACTCTCTGATGGCTTGAAACTGCTTTGTATAAAACCAGACACACTGTTAAGAAATTGCTGGCACTGTTTCTCTCCCTGAAACTCTCATACATTTTTTTTAAGTTTTCATTTTTTTAAATATTTGAAATCATAATTACATTTTTCCTGTCTATTTCATTACAAAACCTTACCACATACCTGTCTACATTCTTCTTCAAATTCAGGGCCTCTGCTTTGGCTAATTTTTCTTGGGTGTGTATATGTATATATGTTTATGTATATTCCTAAATATAATGTTTTCAGTTATGTGTGTGTGCATACATGTTCAGGGCTATCTATTTGGCACTGAACAAGGAGTTGGTGTGCTCTTCCATGGGGAAGACCTCCCCTGTAAGCCTCACTTTCCTCACTTGCTGACAGTTCCTTGTGTAAGGTTGAGGCTTCATGAGGTTTCCCTCCTCCAGTCTGTCACATCTATTGGTATTGTCTTTGTTCAGAACATGTTTAGGCAGTCATAATGGTAAGACATTATGGGCATATCTTCAGTTATTTTAGGAGACACAACCTCACAGGAAAAATCTCTGATCCTCTGGCTTTTACAGTCTTTATGCCTACTCATTGACAGTTTTCACAAATTTCATTGCCTTATATCTTTCCAATACCTGTTTCATGAAGCCTCATTTTGGGGAGACAATCTTTACAGTAATTATGAAACTATGCAATGGTCTCCTAACAGGATGTCTTGTGCTGATTTTTCCCATCTGTGCATTTGAAAACACTTCTTGAAGTGGAGATTTGTAAATATTTTACTTAGCTGTGAATGTTCACTGGATTCTAAATACCATTCTCTATATATTGCTTCTAGTAAAACTACTTATCAGAAAGTTTATTGTTTATTTATTTACAGGCTTTTAGAGTTATATCTCTGTTAAATTTATTTATATTTTTGGTCATGTATGTTGTACTTAGAAATACAATTTACCTAGCTTCTCTCTATACTTATTGTATACATGTATAGGTATGAATTATGTTTGAAAAATATATTCACATTTATGTAATTTTATAGAAAGTTATGTATTCCATGTCATTCCAAACTTAAGGTTTTAATTTTATGTGTATGTTTGTGTTTTTACATTTAAAATTTTGTTTTCTATAAATAACAAGCCTAATTTATGCTTTTAAAGTGGTGAATATTATAATTGGATAGATTGCTCAGTGGGGTTATATGTCATGGTGGACGTATAAGGACCTGAGTTCGGATCCCCAGAATCCACATGAGGAGTGAGCATAAAGGTGATACATGCATGACATCCTAGCACTGTGTAACAGAGACAAATCACAGACATTCCTTGGCTAACAAGTCTTAAGAATTGCTGCTCATCTCAAAGTTCACTGACAGATTCTATCTCAAAAAATAAATACATAAATGAAAATCCAGTGAATAGCTACAGAAAAGTCGCACACAATGTCTAAGTACTGACTTCTGGCTTCCACATTAAAGTGAACATATAGTATACACACACACACACACACACACACACACGGACATCAGCCCACATCACATGTATATTCAAATACTGAACATGAAAGCTAATTGCTCAAGCATACTAGACCTTTAAAATGCGGGTATTTTTGAATACCCAAGTATTCAAAAGCCCAAGTATTAATCTGCTAAATCTATACATAGGGAGACATCATCTTTCTAAATAATAATGATCTTCAATACTATCCTCTCTTTTGCTCTGCCACCCATAGTATGGAGCTACACAATTCTCATTGAAATATACATGGAAGATAGTCTAACATAATGATCATAAAGCAATTAGATAATTGCCTATAGGATCAATAATCTATTTTCTTCATTTTTATGGCAGGTGAATACATTGTTATGACAGTTTACTTCCACCTCAGACGGAAGATGGGCTATTTTATGATTCAGACCTATATCCCATGCATCATGACAGTGATCCTTTCTCAAGTTTCCTTCTGGATAAACAAGGAGTCTGTTCCAGCTAGAACTGTATTTGGTAATTTCTGTTTATTTTTGGGAGGGATGTTTTTGCCCACATTACACTTTTGATGATGTTTCATGGGAAGAACCTTTTGATATTTCTAAAAAAAAAATTATACACTAGTTTACCAAATTGAACTGAATAAGGAACTCAACGTTTTCTTTCTATGTCAATATAACACACCACTGCTTAGGGAGATAGGGCAGTCTGTCCCTTCTGATGACTTCTCAGATTTCCCTTTGTGAGAACCAGTCAGGTGAAGAACAAATGGAAATGTGGATATAATTTCACTCTCGGTGACATTCCTGGGCTGCTAGCATAATGCTGTGTAATTGAATTAAAATTATGTCTAGGTGTTAAAATGGAATGCACAGACAGCTTAAAATAAAACAAATCAAAGTCACGGCCAACTACACATGAAAGCCTTAGAGCAGCTTGGTTTTTAGTGAAGAGGAACAAAATGCAAATGGCTTAAGTGGATCCAAAGGGAAGGTCTTCTGTGCATGAGCTCTATTGCATCCTCTGTGCATGACTTCCATTGTTTACTAAACCAGTATTTCTTCTCTTCTTGTTCTTATTGTGGTTCCTCTACAGTATTCCAGATGCTATGCCACTGGGAAAATATAGGGCTAACATTTTGTGTTAAATCTATGTTGTGTAAGTTTATGCACCAGAGTTACTTTTATATCATGATAGTGTAGATGAATCTATTTTAATACAGTTATCTATTCTTTATGCTTTATAAACATCATTCAGTGGTGAGAAAAGAAGAAAATGATCAGAATTTTTTTCCAGGATAAAGGCATAGCTCTCCCAAGTTATGCTGAATTCTTTCTTCAGTTGGTAGGATTTAAGTGTGGCCACAACATTTATCATACAATAGCTTGTGGGAACCGTCTATCTTACTTTGCTATGACCACAATACCCAACAAAAGGCCCAGCAAGCAAAGGTTTATTATTGCTCATTGTTTGAGACATTACAAAGCAGATAGTAACAGAACTGACCTCGGAAGGAGCCTAAAACACCTGTTGTCACAGTAATGGAGAGGAAGCACTCTGTTACCAGGACTAGGGTAACCTTCAAAGGCCATCTAATAATGGTCTTCTATCAGCTATGTTCTTTCTCCTGATGGTTCCATAGCCTTTACCATAGCACTATGAGTTGAGGATGGAGAATTCAAAACATGATCCTCTGGGAACGTTTCAGACTCAAACCATAGCACTTGCCATCTTCAGAGATAAGGGTGTTGTGGTACCCTTTAGAAACTTCAAATACTCCTACAAAAGTATTTCTTCCACATATATCAATGTGACTGTAAATCTAAAGGTATTTGAATTGTTATTAAAGCTCATACACAGAGCTACTGTTAGAGATAGTGTTGATCTAAGGCAGAAAGTGAGCAGGAATGATTATTCTAGTTGCTTCATAATGTTATGAAAATTTAATTAAATAACTATACATTGCAGCTATAAAATAAATTTTCCCTGCTAATGTGGATGTAAAAATAAAATGTAAAAAATTCATCTAAGGATTAGATACTAACATCGAAAGGTTAGCATTTAAAACGTAAATATTTCATGTGTTTTCTCTATTCATGAATTGTGTTAATATACTTTCCCTTCAAAAGTAGTGAAGATTTTAAAAATATTTTATTACATTTTTTGAAAATTTCAAACACTATCCTTTGATAAAACCTCCCTCTCCTGATTCCATCTAACTCCTCTCAGATTGATCCTTTACTTTTTTCCTCTGTCAAATTTATGTCTTTTGTCTTCTTAAAAAATAATAACACACAGAGTTCAACTTGTTCTGCTTATACACTTATAGATGTGGGTCATCCCCTGGAGTGTGGCAGACCTAGTAGGGGCCACACCCTTAAAAAAATCAACTGCCCCTCATCAAGAAGCCATCAACTGTCAGTGAACGTCAGTAAGAAGGTTGGACTTGTGATTCTTTTCTCACTAGATTGTTGAGTGCCTTGATCTTGTGTAGGTTCCATGCAAGCAATCAGAATTGCTGTGAGTTCATGAACATAATAGTTCTGTCATGTCCAGAAGACACTGTTTTGGGCCAGTACTCAACCTACTACTTAATGTTTCCTATTTAATCTTTCTTTCTTTCTTTCTTTCTTTCTTTCTTTCTTTCTTTCTTTCTTTCTTCCTTTCTTTCTTTCTCTCTCTCTCTTTCTTCCTTCCTTTCTTTCTTTCTTTCTTTCTTTCTTTCTTTCTTTCTTTCTTTCTTTCTTTCTGTTTATTGTCATCTATCTATCTATCTATCTATCTATCTATCTATCTATCTATCTATCAATTATCTATCTATCTTCATATAATAGCATTTAGTAGGCATTAATTACACAGGGGATAATGAACCTACCAGAAAGCAAAAGACATAGATTGTCAAATAAAAAGCCTTGTGCCAGATGTGGGATAACACTCCTCAAATTGTTGCTTAAGTATGTTTCAGAAACTTCCTCAAGTAATACAAGCTATTGATACAGAACATGATAGTAAGACCCTATTAGAAAAATTAGAGGCTACTTTTGTCACCCAACATGGAGAAATGAAGTTCGTACTGACCAGGAAGTTTTCTCCCTGCCAGCTTGCTTTCATAGTATTGGAGGTGGCTTTGTAGCCTGTTGTGGGGGAAACCATGAGCAATCTTATCCAGCTGTAAACCCAGGTGAACTACAACAATGACGAACATGGCAAGATACCCCCATGAGTATAATAGTGGCATCAGTGGTGTGGGGGCAACAAACCACTTTCTGATTGCATTTGAGGCCTGCTCTATAGGAGAAACCCCCAGGGGTGAACCTACTACTATTATTACACTAAGTGAATGTAGTATTAAGCTGCCTCTAAGTTTGTATTTCCAAATCCATGGATTGCTGTAGCTCTCAGACCCTATCGGAGTGATTTCATTGTGCGGTGAACATTTTTAAAGCTCACATTTGATCAAACTGCAGATAATAATATAGATGGAATACTCATTCACAAGTGGGACATCAATATTAACCACATACCCAAAAGCCTCAGGGACCATCACAGACTTAGTGGTTGGCATACTCAAAGAACTCAACTCCTGAGGGTTTAAAGAGTGCTTAATATAATATACTTCTATATACTCTGCCATGAAAATCTGCCAAGAAGGAGATTCATTTTTTTCTGTTTCCATAGTTTTGAAGAAAATATTTTTCTGGGTGTACTCCCAGATAGTCTGAAGTTCTTAGCAGTTTTTCATCTTATTTAGCACTACTAATGATTTGGAATCTTTACACATCATGTTCAAAGGTTGCCTGACTGCAAAAGGGGGCAGCTGAGACTGAGAATAGTATGCATGTCCTTTAGCTTACTTGTTCTAGTGGAGAATAATCAAGGGCTCAGGAAGATGGCTCTCTTGGTAAAGTACTTGCTGAGTAAGTGTGGGGACCCAAGTTTGGATCCTCAGCATCCATGTAAAAGGTATGGACAGTGGCAAGTGTCTGAAAGCCTTGCACTACTGAGTGTGGTTGACCAGATAGGCAATCCTTGGAGCTCTCTGGCCAGATGGCGCAGCTAAAATCTTGAGGTCTGGGCTCAGTGGCAGACTGACACAGAGTTTAAGGTTGTAAGAAAGATGCCAGCCATTTTCCTTGGCCTCAGTGAGTAAGTACACATGCAGACAGGCATGTGGACTGGACACCTGCAGAGACATGCACTATACCACATTCACACACAAACCTAGACCTTCTGCATCTGACCTCAAGAAAATGTTTAAACCTTGTATTTCTATTAATATTTACCAATAAATTCACTAGAATACATATCACACTTGTCTACCATGAAGATGAGGAAGTGAGGTTACACATACAGATGTTGATTGTGACCCTAGTGTCACGAAGCAGTTACGCTGTTCAGTGGGTTACTTCTGCCTGTTAACTCACATGTTCCAACAAACTGAATTGCATCATCTCATCATCTCTTAGTGTTGCTGTAAAGATTAAACACATTAATCTCAGTAAAACATTTGAAAAATTTTAGCATATAATGTATATAATTTCATTATTGCTGGTTGATGAATTTACTTGTCGATAGGTAAAAGAAATACCCAGTGATGTGGGAAGAGATAGCCGAGACAGCAGATCTCAGCCCACGTTTCCTGTGCACGTAGGGCAGCTTAAGGACATTAAGCAGCGTAGCAAAATGCTACTATCACCAGCTCTAATAGTGGTATTATTAGTGGGACCCCGTTTCTTAACATCCACAGTAGTTCAGCAAGATGGTTATTCTCCATTTTTATAGATAAGTAAAATAGTACAAGGGCATTAGAAATGTTTATCAAGTCATTTAATTGTAAGTGGTATTTCCAAGAGAATATATAACACAAAGAATTCAGTCATGCTATCTTCACAGCAGGTATGAGGATATAGAAGTGGAGAGGGGGCTTGTGAAGGATCCTAGAACTTCCGACTGAGAATAATTTGCCAGTGGGATTTTTCATTTACAATTTGAAATTTGCCTGCTTGTCTTTGCCTAGATCAATATTAGTTTTGATCAATCAGGAAAATGACAGCAATAATAAAGTCTTCAAAAAACATCAGCTATATCACAATTGCAGTATTAGACTGTTCATTTTGAGAGTCTAGGATAGTAGTTTTCCAGGGAAGTAAAGCCCTATGTTGTTGGGGTCATTGACCATTTTTTACTCGGTATGAGATACAGGTGACTGTGAACTCTAGGTGAACGTTTCTCTTCTTCAGCTCTAGCACTGCCCCCCGCCCTTTCACTCACAAAGACACAGTGGGCTGGGTCATAGATAACACCAGGGAGAACAAAACCCCTAAAACAGCAGAAATCTGAGAAGCAGGACATATGGAATTCTTTCCAAAGGCCTTCTATCTTGAAATTTGTCTGACTCTAGTTTTTTTTTTTTTTTTTTTTTTTTTTTTTTTTTTTAATTATTCCAATATGGTTAAACATTAAACACAAGTAGATGCCAGCTGGCATATTGAAATCATTGCTACTTCATTTTCTAGGAATGGCCAGCCAAAAATTCACTCATGTGTACAGTCTTAGCCTACTCCTTCATTTCCTCTCTCAGCTCCTGGGCCAGCCAATATGGTGCATATTCAGCATTCTAAATTCACAAACTGGCATCAATACGTGAACACACAAAAATAATTATGCCTTTGAAAAATTTTCAGGGTGCGATTCTTATCCAAAGAGTTGTTTATTTTGCCAAGAGCTTGACCTGAAATGGAAGCACATATTTCTACTGTTTTCTGTATATTTGAACACAAGATAGAGAACTTTTCAATATCTGAAAAGATGGCAAGTTTTAAAGGAATTTTGAGACAATTGATCTTATCAGTCTACACTCCTAACTTTGCCAATCGTTAAGATATAAAACTGTACTATCTAGAGGGCCATTCCGTAAGCAAAACAACAGTGAAAGAGAAAAAGAAGACAGAACTATGTACATGCTTTTTTGTTGGTATAAGCATTATGATTTAACATAAGCCATCAACCTGATTCTGAACAGTTGGATGTCATTACTGAAATCATAACTCAGTAATGACCTTAGTCTTCTGTTGACTATCACCTAGGAAATTTTTTTCACTTTGACAGGGGCAGGATGACTTTTAAGATTCTCATATTTCAATGTAAGTGTCCTTTATGGTCATTACAATATGGTCTCTGGAGGCTTTTCTGAGCACTAAGTGGTATTTTCATTCAGAACATGCTCCTGTTTCTACTTGCAAGTGCCTATATCTTCATTTCTGTGGCATTAGAAGAAATGCACCACTTACACTTGGCAGAACTTGTGGAACACTTTTGTACTTTGTGTGATTCTGTTTTTATTATTTTTACGTGTATTGCTGTTTGGCCTGCATGCCTGTCTGTGTGAGCCTGTCAAATTCCTTGGAACTAGAGTTACACAAGGTTGTAAGCTGTCATGTGGGTGCTGGAAATTGAACCTAGGTATTCTGGAAAAACAGCCAGCATTCTTCTGAGCCATCTCGGTAGCCCCACTTTTGAAATCTTAATAGTCTATTATAGACCAATTGTTATGAGTGAAAGGAAATATAATTTATCTTTATTATTTGTAGCTAAAGTTTATTCAGGTACTTTGGTAGTTATTTATTTATTTCACAGCCTTCTGGAAAATTGTGCCTTCTCTAGGACATTTAAAAGGAGGCCTAAATGCTTGAAGGTCTCCTTCTGGAAAACTCCCAACAAATTCATTATGAACCAGTGTGCCATTAAAGTAGATATACAGTCAATTTACCTATTTAATGGAATAAGGTTTTTAAAAATCTACTTCAGGGACTGAAGAGATTGCTTAGGGGTTAACAGTACTTCCTGCTTTGCTGGGGACTCATATGGTTTCCAGCATCCATATCAAGAGACTTACAGTGGCTTGTCACTCTAGATCCAGGGGATCCAATGAGCCAGTGTGGCCTTTGGCCACCTGCACATATGGCTGATACATCATATATACACATTCATATACATATGCATATCACAAACATACATATATATATTTCAAAAATTTACTTTAAGCTAAGAAAATTACTAAACAACTTATGTAATATATATTTATGTATAGTTTTAGAAATTTTTTTAATTTTGTAACTCAAGTGATACACAGATGCTCCAGATTTTCATCTCATATGAACCAATAGCTTAGGAAGGAATTGGAATTGGAGAAAAAGGATTGGACTCAATCCAAACAATGATTTTTTTGCTCATTGTGCATTCGTGATGCTTCTGGCATTCCAACCTGATGATTCCTAAAGCAATTTTCAACATGGCATCTCTCAAGGGTGCTCCACTCTTTCAAACTAGAAGCAGGCTATGTTGATTTTTTTCCAAAAGGCCTTCTATATTGAAATTTGTCTAAGTTTGCTAATTATTCCAATATGGCTAAGCCTTACACATGAAGAGCAGAGCTGGCACATTGAAATCATTGCTTCCATTTTCCAGGAATGGTCTTAGGTGGTTCTTACACTCCTCTCTATGCTTGCATATGAGAAACAGTAAAAACAACAGTACAAGTTATAATATAATCAGAGTCTAAGTTGAAGACATAGTATTGATTCTTTGAATCAAAATATGAATATTCCTTTATTTTTGGAAAAAATTCCCTGTATTTCCAAGTGAAAATGGATGAATTGCCTTTCAGCTGGGGATTGGCGTGTTTTGACAGATAGAGTTAAGGTGCCTTCATTATTGCCAGCATCGTTATCATCATCTTCCTGGGTGTATCACCTTTAGGACTTATCCTAGGAGTTATGCAGAATAAGTACAAATGGATATAGTAAGAACTTCAGAAATTTCTAGGATAGCCTAAGTAATATTGATGAGGTAAACATAAATGAATGGAAATAGTAAAAACTACGCAAACATTAGCATCCTTAAAGAATGCGTTGTTCTGTAGTTTACTGACAAGTGACATTTTTTCCTTCTAAAAATGAAAGTCACTCTTTTCCCTAGATTAAGAAGGCACTTTTCCTGAAAATGTTATTTCAGAAGACAATTGAGAGAAGAGGGGCTCCATTTTTGTTGCAAGTATTCTTCTTCAAGTTGTACACGGATGTGTGATGAACACCCACATTTTGAAGGCCAACTTTTTCAAGAAGTACATTTAGCCAGAATATATTTATAGTTTTAACGATTTAGGATCTGGAATACCCAAAGAATGTATTAATTTTATTCAAAAGACTATATTCAGTAAGAATTATATGACTTGTGATTTTTCTGGCAATAATTATCAGTGGTAACAGGCCTAACTTACCTAGTATGTTCTCATGTTCCCATTAGAAAGTCAATGTGCCCAGTTTTCTATTCCTATCTGAGAGTCACTGTTTCAATTAATTTTCCTTCTTGGGAGGTGTGTATATTGATTCTTCATGTATATTGTTTCAGACTCCAATATAGAATCAATATATTCTATATGTGTTACATATTTTTTATTTCCATAGAACACTTAGAATGTACAAAGATGTTCCAATGAAATTTCCAATCGATTCAATTTACTTTGAACTGTTGATTATGAGATCCAGGAGTTAAACATATATATCTCTTATTCCAACACCTGTGCTGATTTCACTGAAACAGAACGACCCAATTCCTCTCTCAAAGGTGGTGGGTTTCAGTTAGTAACTTCGTCAACCTCATCCCACCTCCTCCTTTAGGGGTTATCCTTTTTTTTTTTTTCCCGTAAAACTAGCAGTACAATGTTTTATCTCTTTGCTCTTTTGCATTAAAGGAATTACCACAGTCCTCACGATGACCACCCTAAGCATCAGTGCTCGGCATTCTTTGCCCAAAGTGTCCTATGCGACTGCCATGGATTGGTTCATAGCTGTCTGTTTTGCTTTTGTATTTTCGGCTCTTATTGAGTTTGCTGCTGTCAACTATTTCACCAACATTCAAATGCAAAAAGCCAAAAAGAAGCTATCGAAGCCTTCTCCAGAAGCTCCACCAGCCCCAGTGCTGAAGGAAAAACACACAGAAACATCTCTCCAGGTATTTGACTTTATTTCCTTCCTTCTAAGGGTTTATCTGCTTGGTGAAATTTTTACTGTAGTAGAAAACAAAGAGCATAAAAATATCAATGACAGTTTCTGAGGATGATTGAAGTTTAGGAAATTATAAAGTGGTAATATGTACATTGATATTTTATTTTTTCAATTGTACTAGTTATTTGAGGATATCATTTAATATATATATTGGTAATTTTTACTCTGATTCTAATTTCTTCCAAGGTCCAACTCTCTTTCTGTACCCACCCAAATTTATGTACTTTTATTTTTTTAAAAAGCATAATACAATTTGGGTTGGTTATATATTCTTTGATGCATGGCTTTCATTGACACCTGGTCTACTTACCAGGGCATACATTTTTAAAAGAAAATTAACTCTCATTCTTCCAGAAGCTATCAGTTGCAAATCCTTTCTCCATGCTGGGATTTTATCCAATTTGAGCTTCAACAGGACTTGGTGTGTGTTGCAATAACCATTGTGTCTTCATATGTGAAATTGTACTTCCACATCCAGAACAGTATTTTCTGCGAGTCATTCATCACTTCGGGAGCTCTTTCTGTCCCCTCATCCAGAATGATCCCTAGGTCTTGGGAGCAAGGGATGTTGATATAGATAATTTGTTTAGGGATGAGCATTCTACTGTCTCTTATTCTTTGTACCTTAGCTAGTTGTGTGTTTCAGTGTTGATCACCATCTACAGGAAGAAGGAATTTTATCTGATGAAGGTTGAAAGATGCATTGTGAATTTAACAAGTCATAAAAAATCAATTTAACATTGTGGCCAGTTAGCAGAATATAAAGATTGTACCTTATCTAGTTCAAGGTTCTTGACCCCAGTAATGGTGCCAGGTATGTGTTTCAGCTTGTGGACTGGATCTTAAATCTAATCAGAAAGTGAGTAGTTACTACCATGCTATTATTGCCATTATGGAGGGAATGGGCATATCTGGCCATGCCAGTTAATGTAACTCTCAGAGTTCATAGCTGTGAAATCTGATGGATCTGTTTCTTCTTAACTACCAAAATAGTACCTTCCAAAATGATGGAATCCAACCCATAAGGATGAAACTTCCTGTTCAGTACCAGTTTGATTTCTTCTGTTCTATAACTCAAGTACGTGATGTTCCTAGAAATAAGGGCTTACTGTCAAGTCCTGAAGAGTAACTGAAGGATGGCAATACCCTCTAATGGTTGGGGTCTATGGGACCTTGCTGTCCAGGAACTCTGAAAGAGATAGACCATTCTTGCATAAAAGCTTTTATAAAAAATTAATTTGTTAACTTGTGGTATCTTGTAGATGCTTTATCACCCAGTTATAGAATAAATCTATTTATTTATTTATTTATTTATTTATTTATATTTATCTATTTTAGAAAGCTTCTATGGTGGTATGTTTCCATATGACTTTGTTGAACAATCTTTAGTATCAGTTATTTTCCCATTATTGCCACCCCTACCTTGCCCTCCAAACCTCCACCTGAAATTCAAACACTTGTTCCTAATATATTGATATTTTAAAGCAGTGCCTATCTACTTAAAAGCTACATAATGTATATGTGACCATGATACGTGACATAACGCTGTTCTGTTTGTTTGTTTGTTTGAAAGTTTCTCAGTATGAAGGATACTTTGTTTTTCACAGAACTTGGTAAAATGGAGCACACTATTAAGGGGAACCTGTGGATGATATTGAGAGAGATGCGAAGGCCACTTTTTGTAGATTTCATTGACCAAAGGAAAATGATGGTTCTTTATCATTGTGGTCCCACATTTTCTATGGGGCTGCTTGCCTGTAGTATTAAAGAAAAAAATAATTGTAGCAACAAAAGAATCCATAGCTATGGATGATGTACATACAACTGAATAATTCATTTTCTAAAGGACATATCTAAGAGAAGGTAGAAAACATAACAAATCCAACTGTGATTTTTTTCATCTGCCTTATCAAAGATTCATTTTTAATTGAGGATTTTTTGTGCATGTATCTTATTGCATAGAAGCAGCAGGACGTACAAAGACATGGATAATCAGGCAAGCAGCACCTGCTTTTTATTCCTCTTCTACTATTCTGCTCTGTCCCTGTGACTGTATTCATTTCCTTCTATTTGCCTTCTTCTTCTTTTTCTTTTCTTTTCTTTCTTTCTTTTTTTTTTTTTTTTTTGTATAAACCGACAGATTCCTGTGGTAAACTACACCTAGCCAACTGTAATTTCCACGAATAACACCATAATGCTGCTTGGATTGCATTTACCCAAACCAAAATGTACTAGAAATTATCAACTCATCTTACTCTACAAAGTGATATTTCACCCCTGTATTTATGCACTTATTCACTATACATGTAGGTATTTAAGGCCAGCAATGGGCCAACTACTGATCAGTAATTTATATTTTAAAGCAAATATCCTACCCTATGGAAATTCCATTTATTTCCAAGTGGCAAGGGAGGAGAGGCACATGGTTTGTTTTCATGTAAGAAATAAAACACTTGGAGTATTAAATGCAGAGGCTATGAAGGGTCAGGAAATGGTTAGAGATTAGGAATCTACATTTACAGTGTTAACCTATCCTTAGGAGACCTCACACAGTGGAGGTTTCCTTTACAGAGAGATCCAGCCAGGAAGGAGCTGAAAGGGTTTGTGGCTTCATAGGGAGAGAACACCAGCCAACCAGAGCTCCCAGGGTCTAAACCACCAGCTTGAGAGCACATAGGGAAGGACCCATGGCTCCAGCTGTATATGTAGGGGAGGATGGCCTTGTGGGACATAGGTGGGAGAGGAGATCCTTGGTTCCATGAAGGCTGGAAGCCCAGTGTGGGGGAATTCGAGGGTAGGGAGGTGGGAGTGGGTGGGTGGGGGCACATCTTCATAGAAGCAGGGGGGATAGGATAGAGGGTTCCTGGGTGGGGGGGAAATGGGGTAAGGGGATAACATCTGAAATGTAAATAAAATATCCAATAAAAAATAATTAAGGAGAAAGAGAGAGAGAGAGAGAGAGAGAGAGAGAGAGAGAGAGAGAGAGAGAGAGAGGCAGGGAGGGAGGAAGGAAGGAAGGAAGGAAGGAAGGAAGGAAGGAAGGAAGGAAGGAAGGAAGGAAGGAAGGTAGATTAAGGTGGCTGCTTTCTAACTCCTGGCAGAAAAACAACAGCAACTGACCTTGAATGCATGACTTTTAAGAAGAGAAAAGGGAGAAGGGCTGCATTGGGATTTGTATTTGTTGACTGGGCATGTTAATTAGGTGAGCCAAAGGGGGCTTTTGATTGCTGGATTTCAATACTTTGATAGCTGGACCTTGGTAGTCAGCCTCAGGAGACTAAGTGGCCAAATAAAGGGATAGACCTCCAGTAGCTAGCTTTAGGAATGCAAGGTTTTAGCAAGTCAGAGGGAGTGGGAGAGAAGGGCAAGGCCAGCCAGATCAAGGTTCCTTCAGCCATTTCAGGATTTCAGTCTGTGCTCTGCTCTTCCCATTGGTAAACTCACTTTTGTTGTCGTTCTATTGTGTTTTGCTCTGCCATATTGAAACTATATAATTCACTTCTTGCTTCTTTGGAGTCACCAGATCTTGGGTATAGTTTAGTGGTTTTACTTTATTTACTTTTTAAATTTTTAAATTTTATTTAATTTTATTTTTCAAGACAAGGTTTCTCTGTGTAGCCCCAACTGTCTCAGCACTTGCTCTGTAGACCAGGATGGCCTTGAACTCAGAGGTTCATCTGTCTTTGCCTCAGTCCTTTCAGTGCTGGGATTAAAGGCGTGCACCACCACTGCCCAGCACTGTTTATTATTTTCTAATGATTGATTTGTGAGTTAATGTAGTTACATCTTTATTGATTCATGAGTTAATTTAATTATATCTTTTTGCAGATTAAATTTGTTACATTTTTCAAGATATTTGTGCATACATATTAATTTATTTTCATGCTTTCTTATTTATGAATAATGTTTCTCTTTTTGAATTCAAATCTCTTCTGTATAGAATCTTATGATTCACAATTTTGTTTTTAATATTATCATAATTATTTGCTATATATTATGGAGTAATGTTATTTTCTTCTTTGGGATAAAAATATAGAGATAATACTAAAGTTTCTAGGTGTAATTTTTGTTTAACTCTGCTAGTTCTTTTACTGTATGCCTTCAGATATATTGATTTGAGTAATATTTAAATTGTCCCTTGATTTATGTTAAAAGTTATTATCTTTACTTAAAATTTTGTTTTACTTAGATCACTATTTTTTCACTTTTTAAAAGACCCCACAGTCTTTACAATTTGTGAAATATACAAAAATTTCTCTCAATTTGTGAAATATACTCTCATAAATATTCACAGTTGGACTGATCTTTCTTTTATTTTGACTAATTTTTACACATGTTGGAATCAATGACTTCCAGCACTTAAAGGTTTATAACTGCTTTATTTCTGTATCAGTTGTTGAATGTAATCATAAAATAAGCTGTTTTTTTTCTTCCACATGAGAGCCTTTACCTTGAATCCTGTTTGATTTTTAATTCCAACATTTCCCTCTCCCTTTCCCCCTCCTTCCCTCCCTCTCTCCCTTTCTGCCCTCCTGTGATCTGAGCCTTGTGCATGTTAGGCAGGTGCTGCTGTTGATCTATACTCCTAAAATCCATGTTGACATTTCTAATAACGTTTTTGCCTCTCAATATTAACTTTTCTAATGTTTTCTGCTATTAAACTTGTCCTTTCCTTCTTTTACTTCTGCACTCTGGAAGTTCTGTCATGTTTTTATACTGCAAGTATATGACTTTAAGGCTTAAAGCAATGTTTTTGTCCAAAAGCAATTTCTTTTGTCTTGTAATTTTCTAACAATGTTGAAATTATAAAATACAATAAATGTCCAATGTAAATATTAACTCCCCCTTAGTTCAAAAAATGACTTTATTAAGGCTTTTAGGTTTTGAAATAGATTTTATGCAACCTAGGTATTGTGCTATACACTAATAATTCATGCAACGTGAAATTTCTGAGAACAAATCACAAGTTTGATGTGAATGTGGGCTATGCAATAAGATCCTATCTTTAAAAAAAATCTATTTATGATGAATTGACTCTGTTCCTTTTTGTATCTGCACCTGATGCGATTTGTTGCACTGATATAACGTGGAAATATCACTGAGCTAAAGTACCAGGGACTCTGAATAATCCCATTTGCTCTGAAACATAGCTCTTGACTACAGTTGTTGCCATCACTAGTAAAGCTTGGCTGAGCTCATCTGCTTGGCTATGTTGTGATTCAGAAATTTCTCTGTAGCACAGCACACATATTGTGTGCTTATAACATAAGTAGGGAGCAAGAAGAAATGTTTTTGCAAAATGATGAAGAATCCAACCACTTTAGCCTTGAGAAAGATTTTAAAATAAAACCAGTCAAAGTAGTCATCATATGCTTTATGTCCTCTATAATGAGTGCCTGTGCAATGACTTAGATCTTTATAGCAATTTATTTCAAAGTACCCATGCTCTAAAGACAGTGACAAATGACTTAATGCAACTTGGAGTTCAGCTCCCTGCTTGGCCTCAGTAACAAGTACAACTTCATAGGTCAAGAATACATTAAATGGGAAATTAAATTGGGTGACTGATTTATGGGGAGAAGAAAGTACAGAAATGGAGAGAATGTGTTAGGAACAAAAACATTTTTAATGTATTCCTGAAATGAAATATTCTAAGAATCCATATTGGGTTTGGTTTGGAGTGTCAGTATACATTTTAATCAGATAGCCAACACTTGTTCATTCAAATATGTGTTCTAAAATATACCATCAGTTACTTTTCTGATATTAACTCTCCTTAAAATATGTTTGAGCACCTCATTTGTAAAAGACCTTTTTATTTAATGACATTTAGTTAAAGGTCCTTTTGGAGTTCACTAGCAGTTTGGTTTATTTGACCTATGGACTGTTAGTAGCTAGGCAAAGGCTTATGGTGACTATTTTTGTTCTCTGAGAATTGAGAAGATTATAGCTCAATGGAATATTCATGAAAAAGGTAGAAAAAACAATTTCTGGAATGTAAGAGTAGCTATCAATAGCTTCAGTATACCTTTGGATATTTTAAGTGGGACAAAACATCTGTTCTGTTTCTTTTCATCTTTACCTTAACTCTACCCTTGACTCTAATCTAATCTGTGAGTGTCCGCCATCCTCGTGATTTTGTTCTATATCCTTACTGATTCTTCTTAACATAATCACAGTCTCATGGATGCAGACAATTTGGATAAATAGAATGTTTTGAAAGATAAGTAAGTGTAGAATTAAAACCATTAAAGCTTTCTTAACAATTTTATATATGCATTTTAAAAGTGACCTAGAGGTTAAAATCTATGACGTAGCATCTCTGATTAGCTCCTAGCATCCACACTAGGCACTTCACAATTCTCTTTAATTCTGCATCCAGGGATCTATCCCCTTATCTGGCCCCTTTGGATATCTTCTCACTCACACATACATACATACATACATACATACATACATACACACACACATACATACATGCATACATAGATTTTATGAAAGTTATTTGACTATGTCTTTTAGCCATTTTCATCCATAAAGGATGCATTAATGTTAATATGCTATATCTGATGAAAAACTGACCAGTGATGCAAAAAGGGTGGCAAATACTGAGCTTGAAAGTCAGGTCTTATATGATGTGCTTTACATGTGTTATATAGTTGCAAGCTCACAAGAACTATTTTACAAAAGAAGAAACAGTTATTCAGCAACTAAGTTATATGATCATGATAACACAGATCCAATGTAGTAAATATAATACTGAAATTGCTTCAAATGTGCTTTGTGCAGACCTTGCTTTATAAATGTGTGTGTGTGTGTGTGTGTGTGTGTATGTGTGTGATTTAGCAAATAAAATATAGGTATTAGAATACACACACACACATACATATGTTTTATACAAAAACTGATAAGCCCATCTTAGTCTTTTGTTCATAATTTTAAGTTTTTCATCACTCTTTGACACTTTTACATTGCATGTAATATGTTTTAATACATTTTACCGCCTATTAACATGTGTCATCATTTTCCAGATCACATAGAAACTGTCCTTCTTTTAAAAAAGTTCCTCTCAACGTCATGACTTGTTAAAATGGTTTTCTCTTCATGTTTTTGTGATTCACTGAAGTCAGTTAGAGTTGCTTGCATGAGCATAGGTGGGACTTTATTAGTCGACTATGGGTGACATCAGCTGCATCACTGAAGAAATGACACCCTTGTAGTCAGCAACCATTAACTGCCAGTTGTTCCTGAGGGAAGGTTGGCTTCATAAACCCTTCCTCCGTTAACAGTGGAATGTTAGCAGGTCATCTTCTGCAGGTCTTATGCACATAATTGTAGCTGCAGTGACTTTGTACATGTAAGAGCACTGTTTTGTTCCTATTTTTATGAATACTTGATAATTGTATAGTGTTATGAATCCCTTCTTTTTATTAATGTCTGATAATTTTATTGTATTATGAATCCTTGTGATAATAAAAGAAACCTGTATACACAATCTAATTTATTTCTAATAATCTATAAAGCAGTCACTAATTTTATCCTGGTTCACCAAGGAAAAAGTTATAAGAGTCAGGTATTCTGCCTCTTTCTCTATCTGGTAAATGGCAAGGCTGAGATAATGAGCTATAGTGACTGATTAGGTGGGTTAAATAAGGGACACTGGGGATGGATGGATGGTGTTGACATCACTCACTAAGAAAATTATGGGAAACGAAGCCCATTTGATGAACGAACTCATCAGCTTAGTTTCCATGGCACAGCTTCATCCTTTATCACAACAGTGATAGGCTCCTTTTTCTATTCCTCAGTGCATACCTCTCCCTTACCTCCATCAGCCTCATTCCTTTTTCTCTTTATTTTGATTTCACTATTCAGGTGTGACTGCTTTTCAGTTTTAAAGATTAGGCTCTATCAAAGCTATTTGAAAAACAAAGAATTATTTCCCCTGCTAAGAGTCTTAAATAGAAAGGGGGCATGAAAAGATTATGTAAATAATCCAAGATGTACCCTGCATGCCCTTCTGAGAATCCCACTTAATATTCATTCTTCAGAGTCAAGCTCTAACCTTACTGCTTATATGGAATTCCTTCTGAGTCAGATGTTGAATCTCAAGGACATGGCCTCAAATGTTTTTATCTATAAAGCCTGGCAATGCAATGAATGGGCCTACTAGAGAGGCAAATACCGAGGATCACATTGCATTATGTAGGTAAAATATCCAGCGTGATGTTCAGTGCCTAGCAGACCATGCCCATGGTCAATTCCTCCTTAAATTTCTCAGGAGGAATGTTTAAAGTGTGGTTGACCTCATTTGTCACTTTATCATGTTCTGTGGAATTTTGCTTCCATTTTTTCCTATATAATTGTGTTTACTTTGGTAGATGTAAATTCACTTATAAAATAAGAGTGTGGGTTCATGGTATTTTCTATTAATCAACTGTGGTCCTATTATATGCATTGGTCTTTTAAAGAAAAGAAAGCAATGTATTTATCACTAATTTTCAACACGTGTCTTTTACATAAAATTCATTTTACTGGGAATAAATCCGAACAGAATGTAATAATGAGTTAAAACATTGCCATTGTAAGCTTCTGAGAGAATAGAAACTTATTCTTCACATATTTTTTTCTCCATGTTGGTTTTTAAACATTTAAATGTTTTAAAATTTACTTTTTATCATTTTTAAAATTATTTGTATTTACATATGAGTGTGCATGTGACTGAAGATTCTTGCAGAGACTAGAGGCAGCTGGTCCTCCTATAGCTGTGGTTAGAGATCATTGTTATCTGCCTGGCCTGGGTGCTGAGATCCGAGTTTGTGTTCTAAAACTATAAGCCATCTCTTTATCCCCGCTCATGTGACTACCCATAATAATTGTACATATTTATGTACCACAGCACGTCACTCTAGTTCATGTAAAACTGTGCAATTATCAAATCTGAGTCACATTTGTCGACAGTTGGGGTTAGCTAATGGACAGCAGTAGAATAATACTGTAAAAGGACACGTAGAAAAGAAGACAAAGACAACATCCACACGCAGCTGTTCAGGGTGAGGAAAGGAAGAGCCAGCGACTTTGATCACTTTAGTCATTTTACTTTCACAGGTGTCAGAGCCTGTGATGTGCTAAATGCAGCGACTTCCTGGTGGTTGGTAATATGTAAGCCTCATTCCATTCCTAAAGGGTGCCAAAATGGGTCAGTTTCAAATTTTAACTTCAACCATCCTCAAAGAAATGCTGTTTAAAAGCCCCTCTTAGAAATGTTGTTCTTTAAATAGTTTCAACTAAATGCCACATAGCAGTACAAAGCAACTCTCCTTTTGTTCTTACGCCTTTCATACCTTAACTTCTTTTAAAATTTCCTAACTTGGCAGCTTGAAAAAGAAAGTAGATTAGTACTGTCATTTCATGTGACATTTAGGCATGTTTGTGACAAGAGTTTAATGACATTCTTTAAATCTTATTTGGCCATATACCTTTCCAAACTCATAGCTTCTCAAGTATGAAATGTTCTGTAATTAGTAATATTCTTTAGTTCATCCATGTTTGTTTAATTGTACACACATTAAATTCAGTCATTTATATAAGGAAAGCCAGAATTGTCTTTCATGATACACCTTGTTTTCTGTGTGCAGACATGTTTTCCTAACATATGAGTGCACATCCCAGCTGATGACTTACAAGCATACATCAGCCACCTATTGTAGACAATCACTGAGGATTTGAAGACAAAAATTCACATTAGTCCAGTAACATAACATAATATAAACTATGTTATGAATTTTGTAAGTCAAGCATGATGATAGTAATGTAAACTTACTCTTAGATTTTTACAATTTACCCTAGAACTGTAGAAATACTATATTATAGAATTGGTGAAATACTATATTCAATTACAAACTGGAAATCTGTTATAATTATGCATATGTTTATAGAACAAATATTTAACATTGCTTTGTTGGGAATACTGTGGGTTGCTTTTATAATCCTTTATAGGTATGAAGATACTGAGAAGGCTAGACATTGAATTAGTAAAAATTAACAATTTACTGTGAAAAGGCAGAGAGGGCAAATAAAGAATTACATCAGAGAAAGTTAGGCTTAGACATCAACTTCGTCTTTGAAATGCAAAAAGTTATAAATTAAAGGATTGCATTCCGATGATGAAGAAGAGAAAGCAGTCAGTCTTTGTAGATTATTGAAACAACATTATGTATATTTTGATAATTGTTAATAATGTTACATGGAGTGAAAAATACCAGCATGAGCATCTTACCTGAAGATAGGCTATTTTCTTCTTCAGAGATGAATATGGCATAAATTTAACAGTGCAGGAGGAAGCTGAATATATTAGCTAGTGTTTAAGGAAGAAGGAATGTGCCATCATAATGTAGCACACTGAGCAGAGGGTGTATGTGATATGGCTGTAAATATAGATGATTTAGGTTTGCAGCAAATTTGTTCATTTCTTTCTCATATCCAGCTTTTACAGATAACATAATAAATGAAGAAGTAGCAGAGTGTACTAACTATACAATTTGAGAAACCAGCATTATCACCAAGATGGAGATAACTAGCAATGTCATTATTCTTAAGAGAGATATATGTATGAGTCTTTTGCCTAAATTTATGAATGTGTATCACGTGTGGCTGGTGACTGAGGGGATCATAAGAGGGCATTAGATCCTCTGAAACTGGAGTTAAAGATGGTTGTGAGCCACCTTGTGGGTGCTGAGACTGAACGTGGGTCCTCTGCAAAAGCAGCCAATAGTCTTAACCACCAAACTACCTGTCCTGTCTAGCCCTTATGGCAGTTTCTTGAGCTACTTGCTGCATGTAACATACTGTGTGAGTTGCCATACACTTGTCTAAGCTTCACAACAAACTGTAAGATGAATTGTGCTATATGCATAACTTTGTGGTTGACAAAAATGGTTGTTGATAAGCCATTTTGGTAAATGTACAATATATGTGTAGTAAATTGTTGACCGTGTGGGGTTTGAGCCTTGTCTGCTTAGCATCAGAAAGCTAGATAATTTCAAGTCATGTTGCTGCCTCTTCCTAAGACTCACCAAAAAGGATGGGATTTTGTCTCTATTCAAGTTCTCTATTGTTGGTTTGACCATATAACCCAGTACTTAGATTTCCATTTTTCTTTTAACTTGTGCAGGTAAACGAGCATATATCTCGATCTGTTTTAATTAAGATGTCTGTGTCACTGTGTGCTCTCCAATCTCTGAATTAGTGCATTATCTACTCTATATTCTTTGACATGGAAGTATGTCATTATATATGACATATTAAGAGCTGATTAAATGGAGGAGAGTTTTCTGGGGTCTTTGAGTCAGGTACAATTAAATATTTAGGTTATATTATATTCACCTATAAACCAAGTATTCATACTGTTCCTCCTGCAATAAAAATACCACTTATATAGTACTTTCTGTATATATATATATATATATATATATCTTCACAGTCTTCACAGCAGTCCTTTTTATAGATGAGGAAATTGAAATGCCAACAGGTCTAAGTGATTCGCCCAAAGTCACACAGCTGCTATGTAACAGAGCCAAGATTTAAAGCCAGATACACTGTGTCCAAATATATGTTCAGAAACTGGTACAGACTGCTGCCCTTCGCGTATAACCCATGATGGTCTCCATCCTGCCTCTGCTTTTACACAACCTCCCACCTCATTTCCTGTTTTTCTTAAAGTTATATCAATATTCACATCATTAAAAATGTCAATCTTTCTTTAACATTTTATCCCACTTATAAATAAAATATTGCTTATCATAGTTCAGCAAAGTCACAGAAATGTAATGTACCTTCCCAAACTCTAGCAGTGCATGAAATATGTGTATATTGTTAAACCAAAAAGACATCAATTAATTGACACTAAATTTAATAAATCATAGATTAAGTAACCCACTTAATTTGTTGTGACTTTTGAAATTTTAAACATTAAAGTACACTGGAGCAAGTACTCTTTCAAACTTTTACTTGAAATACTCTATTTCATATGTATTCATATATCCAATAAGGATTATTTATTTCTAACAAATGATCAAGGGACTGTTATGAGAATATATTTACAGAATCACTATTGGCCCTTACAGAATTTATGCTCTATTGGATGAGAGAATATAGGTGTATAAAGATGGAGAGAGAAACACTTATTCTATAGGCGCAAAGGACATTCTGAGAAATACACAGAACCATAGGGTATGCTGGGTTTCAGCAGAATTTAGATGGTTAATCTTGCATTATACTGATATTCAGCAAGATGAAAAGAAGTAGCACAGAAATGAACCAGCTCAGTACTATAAATATTATTAGTTGGCTTATGATATTCACAGAGTAGAGGAAAAATCATTTTAGAATTGCCATATAATTTATAAACTATTAGCAAGTTGTTAGGGCTTTTATTTCTCAATTTACTGTACTGCTTTTGAATGGTTTTTGCACAGCTTCTGAGACTAGATCAAGTGCTCAAGAAATACCTCCTGATTGATTTCATTACTTATATAGAATAGATCCTATGAATGGCAGCACATGGAAGAGCCACACATTCTCATTGGAAAAATCTATATTGGCTTAAATTAATGTTTATTTGACCTTTCCCCCTCTGTGTCAATAGTATGGGTGCACCAACACTTCTTTATATGATAGAAAAAGAAACAGATTGAAAGTATCCAATGCTTGAAACAAACTTCTCTCAGTGTTTAGATCTATTTTGCAGCAAGTTCTAGTCTGTAAGCTACTGAGTAAAATTATTCATTCCTTCTGGTTTATTTGACTAAGCTGCCAATTTTCTCCTTGCTATTTTGAGGAGCTAATTTTCCCACAACATAATATACATCTCTAAATTTCCAGCTTTCTGCTCAGCCTCAGATGATTTAGCAGTTTCAAGATGCATCAGTTTGGATATGACTTATTTCATTTCACTTAAATGAATTAGAGCATATTATGTAAGGGAAATGTCTTTTGTAAAAAAAAAATTATTATGTTTTTTGGTTAATTTCCCAATAGTTTTAAGAAGGCAGAACTTTTCACTTCACTGGTTTATGAGACACTAGACATTTGCCCTACCCAGCTTTCTTGCTTGGCTAGTACATGATAGGCAGCCTCAAAGTGCCTGTCATTCTCCTTTTCAGTAATCTTGAGTGTCTCACATTTGGCCACTTTCGCACTGTCTGTGTGTTCAGATGCTTGGTGCTTTACTTGAGAATTAACAGTTAGAAACAGTCAAGTGATAGTGGACACTCTGTGTATACAAAGAGTAGAAAGCCAAATTTTGTATAAAAAAAAATGGGTATGTTATTGCCATTAGTTTAAAAAACTGTGAGTCCATGTGAATAAATGGGGTTAGTCTATTGGACATATTTTTAAAGGACTATTACCATTAAGACTAATATTTAGCATAGAACTGAAAATTTCAATATTCATTGACCAAATCAATGAATGAAAAAGATGAAGGAATCAACTGTAGTATCTTTAAAATATTAACAGTAACAGAAGTCTTGGGTCAAAGCAATACCACAGAAGATTCCAATTAATCTATTCCAACATTGTCATTTTATTTTGTTTCGTTTTGATTTTTGAGACCTATGTAAGGATCTGGAATAACTGAAGGAAATTTAGATGACTATTAACATCAAGCAACCTTGATTTTTTTTTTTTTTTTAACTTCCATATGAGGCAAATGTTATCGTGCTTCTCTACCATTGGATATAGCTTTGAGCTTTATTTTGGAGTGTGTGGGTTATCTGTACTTTCCACCACAGAAGGGTCATGGCTAGAAGGACAGCTAGAAACACTGAATTATTCGGGTTAAGTTATTCCTAGAACAGAAGAAAGCTCTTGGTTTGGGATCTTTGGAGGACTGATTTGAAGAGGCTCTGATATGATGCCGTACTTGCAAGGTGGCCAATGGAGGCCTCTCTGGACCTTACATAAGCTTTTTTGAAATAGTAAAAAAGGACTTGGCCATCACTGAGTAGCCTGAAAGTTACTTTCCTCCAGCAGCTCTTTAGCTAAAAAGTGGGGAGGGCTGTGGATGGTCAGTGTGTAGAGCCAGTTGTGTAACAGGTTTCGGGGGTTCATGCATCCATGAAAACTGTGAGCTTATGGGGTTTTGTTTTCCTGACGAAAGTCTGAGTTTATAGGTTGAAGCTAGACTGTAATGTCACCATTTATAGTCACGTCGTTAAGAAAAAAAGGTGGGTGACAATAATCTTTTGAAGTAAGGATGAGGCAAATATGACTGATAATTATTTTCCCAGATCCTTAATTGTGACAGTAAACTAATTAATAAGGATTTTTTTTTTTTTTGGTGATTATAATTGCCGAGACTCATGCATTTGCTGCTTTGCTTTTGTTTTCATGGGTGCTCATCTTTACAACCGAAATGTTATAAACTTGGAGCTCCACTCAGTGTGCCCGAGGTAGAGGAGAGTAAATCATTTGTGGACATCTTACTGTTCTCCACAGGACTGTTTGTAAGTTGCTTTATTTCAGTTTGACTTGAAGCAGCAGAGTTTCGTATAAATTTCAGGCTTCAGTAGGCGCTCTCTCGTGTGCTCGTCTCACAATTGCTGCTTCTGCAAGAAAGACACTTCGCTCCAGCAGATCCTGAAAAATGCTCACATGCTGTCTGCCTAATGTTTGCTAATGGGGCTGTTCTAAAAATGGCACCAAGGAGGTTACCTATTATCCACAGAACAAGAATACATTTGGGGACTAAAATAGATTATAGTCAATGGGGACCTGAGCTGCTGACAGAAAGTTATTTTAGTATCCTCCAGCAATTCATAAGAAATAGAATGAGGCTTTTATATAGGGATTCCTGTTTGTTTTTCTGTTCATTAAAAAAATAAATTCTTTAGAATGTTTAATATTTCATCTGTATTAGTTAAACTCATTTTCCCACTGTGTCTTTATGAATTACATTCATCTTTCAAAATTTCATAAGTCATTCGGTATTGTATGTCTGTAATGAGTAATATTCATTGCAGCACAGCTAATTCTTTTTATCTAATACATTACTGTAAATGTGTGTAAAGAAATATATCAATACATTATTGAGCTAGAAGATGGGTAGGCATAATTTAGCCACTTTTTTATTGATCAAAACAATTTTCTACATGATTCTCAAGAGTTATAGCATATTAGAAAAAAGTTCTCAAATAGCATGTAATTAATATACCAATGTTTTCAACGTGTGTCTGCTAGATCTACATTTATGACTTTTGTCTGTATGGTTGACCCAGTTTTACATGTTTTTCTGGCAGAAGTGCCCTGCCTTGATCATTTTTGAAATTTACAAAAATATTAAACCTCAAATAGTAATATAGATATATGTGATTGTAATTGTTATGTTATAATAGAGTTAATGGCAAAAATTGCAATTAATCGAGGACTCCAGAGACCCAGGAGACAATTTAGAATAAATACGTTTTAAAACTAATTTTCTGATTGGTATCCAGTAGTTTTTTAGCTATTAAGTTTGACTAGTCAGTCAAACTTTTAGAAATCATAGCAGTTTCTGAGTTTCTTCTAAGAGAAGAACACACACACACACACACTCATTCACTCAAAGACAGATAGATAGATAGACACACTCTCACATAGAGAGGGAGGGATGGTGGGAGGGGAGAAAGAGGGAGAGACTCTCCAAAATTTCTTTGTGCTATATTGATTATATAAAACATAGCAAACTGTTTAACAAGAAAGAAAACATCAGGTTTTTATTCTCAGAAATTTTGTTAGACTATTTCCTCATTTAGGACAAATCTACAGAGCGGATTTTTGGCTATTTGTGGTCTTTGTCCTTCTGAGAGATACCTTGCTCACTAAGTGCTTTCATTTTTAGGGATGTTTTGTGGAGCATGTAGGAGGTCCTAAAAGGGTTAATCCTATTTGTTGGTCTGAATAAGAATATACAGTGGACTCACATTAGCCAATAGATTGGTATGAGCCCAAGTGTTCTGTTCTGGGAAGAACACTCTTGCTTGGATTGTGGTTTTACTGATAGACCTGATTTAGCACTGTGTTGTACAGCCGAATTCATTGTGCAGCTTCATTCCCTGAAATTGCCACATGAAATAAAGCATTATGGATGTTTATTCTGGGCCAATCTGCCGGCAGAGTAGAGTGCTCACAATCACATACTCCCAGCAATGCAAGCAATGAGACGTAATTCTGAGCTTCTTTTTTCACTAGCTCACCATAATGCTCCTCTCCAGTTGGCATGCGCTCCACAGCCTGATGACTGCCTTTACTCCTCTGTGTTCTCTCTTCATGGCATGAAGATCCTATTTGCTCTAGCTGAGAGTCTCTGTGTTTATCATAATAGTTTGATAGATCTCTGAAGGATAAAAACAGTGGTTGTTTGTGGTTAAAGTACTGATCAGATGCTCAGGGAAAGTCTTATTGCTGAGAATTCATGGTTCAGACCTATCTAGATTCACGGGTAGGATATTTTGAAATTCTGAGAACGATTTTCTAAGGCAGGGTTCTCTGGAAATACTGAGAAAAAGTAATGGAATAAGATGATAAGAACACAAATTCAAATAACTGTGCACAGCACCCCTTACAATAACCATTCACCGAATGTTACTATTTTCAGTACATTATTGGATAGTCAAGCTGACAAACCAAGAATAGATTGTGAGGCATTGTGGTAAAGATGTCTTCGGGGTGATTTTTGCCCCCAGCCATCAACTTTTACTGCCATGAAGCAAGACATCCTGAAAGTTTTATATTTGAGTCCTAGGATCTCAGGGGCTACTGTTTTTCTGCGCATTGTTCTGGGGTCATTGGGTATACTGCACTACATCATGAGGAAGCCCTTCCTATCAACTCACCTGTACCCAGGTACAAACCCTGTCTCTGTAAGTTCATGTCACCCAGTATTTTGAATTTGACTAATTCTTTTTCTTTATCTTCGAGATGTTCAGTCCATATCACACAGCAGGTGCACTCTATGTGTCTCCTTATTTTCCTTCCTTTCATCCTGCCTTTTCATCTTCTGTCCTTCTACAGTTTTTCCTCCTCTCCCTTTGCTTGCCTTCTTTTCCACTGACATTCAACTGAGTGCAGCTGCTTTGGTGGTAGGCCATTTCAAACTAGAATATGTTAGTGCCAGGTGTGGATTTAATTGGACTTTTACTTAGAACACAGGCAGACAGTATTCAGGATTCCCGCCACCCCCCCCCCCCAATCCCCAGTGAAAACTGCTGAATCACCAGTTCCAAAATCAGCATAAAATATGTTCATATCTTCCAGAAGCTGCAAATCTAACTCGATTGGGTGCTTTGGGGGGATGGGGTAAACAAAATTTTTAAAAAGGAATGTTTCCATCAGTTCACGTTGAACACGATCTGCATTCCGCTCAGGCGAAAAATATCTTAAAAAGCTCGATAAAGGAAATGAAGGCATGAGCAACATGTTATTTGTAGGAATGACATACATTATCTCCTTGGCAACTGCAGGGTGGCATGCAATTTGGCAATCTGTGTTGTGTCATCTTGGATCCCTGGAAGTCACTGTTTCCTACGGAAACAAAGGAAAGAACAACATGAGAAAAAAAAAAAAAGAGTGCTGATTTCAGTCTGCTAGAAAGGTATTTTTAAACCAAGGGACCAGCAGGCTTTCAAAGTATAACAAGAGCTCGCAATGACGTCACATTTTCATTTATTAATTTCACAAGGCTTTATAATATGATTAAGTTTGGTTTAATCTGATGGCTCTTTAAGCATGCTTTCTGATGAGATGATGCCTTATGACATTTGTGTGAACATGTCAGTGCTGTCAAAGGCACCGGCATCTCATGCACATTTATTTGCCCAGTCTTTCGAGAAATGTTTATATGAATGCTTTGTTCATACCATATGCCATGCTAGGTATCAGGCTGTGTGGACTTCTGTTTATATATTACAACCATCCTGTCATGCCCATGGGATGTTTGGCCATTTCTTTTTTTTTGCCGTAAATCAACCCTTTACCAAGCGTCCACCTAGTTTCAGCTTTGAGACCATGTTATATAAGAAGCTAAAATTTAGCAAAACACGAACTGTAGGACTTTCATAACACTCGGTGGAATACAAAACAGTTCTCATGATGCTCTTTCTTTGGTCAGTGATTTCTGGGACCTTCCAAAGATGCAATCAGTAGTTAAGTTTTTTATCAATAGCTGCAGAATAAATAGCTTCAAAATACAAAATAATAGTGACTGGTATCCAATGTAATTTCATTTGTCAGGTCATTTGTCAGGACTGCAATAGAATATTTTAGCAAGGGGAATGTGGATTGCAATGCAGAAGGCCACCGGCTGGAAGTTTTCATTTTCATGGGATTCAAGGAATATCAACATCATACAGTGAAGCAAAGAGATCCTAAAGGGATACAGTGGGATGGCTTGATCACAGCAGGAAGATGATACCTCTGCTTGCAGGAAATTAAAGCATCCTGTAATTGTTACTAGAGTCACCCGTGGATTACTAGAATTTTTCACCTCCCCCTTTAACTTCTGTGGGAAATAAGAGTTTGGAGTTGACTAGTATTGCCAGTAGGGTTCAGTGATCAGCTCTCCACCGTGAAGATGCTGCATCTCTCCACTCTCCTAGTGCCTAGCACATTGCTCTGGGTGTTTATTCTCCATCCATTTCCAATTTTATCATAACAGAATGTGAGGCATTTCTTCACATTTCTGGAGCCTATTAACAAATATACGAATGTCTGCCAGAGTCTTGTGAAATTGCCTGAAGGTTGATGTTCCTAGTGATTTCAGGTGCTCTTCTACCTCTGAGAAAAGGTCATGTATCTGATTTTATTATTTCTTCATTAAATTAACAACTATATTTCATTTCCTATATTTTCCCCATAGGGTCATATTTTACTATGTCCTTCCTGAGAGTATGATTTCAGTTGAAATTTTTCTTGGTTTTTGTGGAGATATTCATGGAAGTTTTAAATAGCATTGCAGCTGTACAGAAAAGCTGTTCTAGTGTGTGCTTTGAAAGTCAGCTTTTCAATAAACGATAGCTTCAAATGATTGAAAAGAGGGAATAGAGACTTGTTAAGCAAGCTTCTGCAGCCACTGTCTATATGTTTCAAAGCATCCTGGAAAAGAGGCTCCTGTATCTCTCCATTTTGCTAATCAAGAGGCAGGTTAGTCTCATGAGTCTTATGACTTTCTGGAGTGACACCAAATGACAGGAGTGTGGGGACATCTGTGTATCAGGTGATTTTTCCATGCTCAGTGGTAGTCACATAGTCATAGTTCCTAAGGCAGTGGTACAAAACAGGAGAGTAAACACAGTCGATTCTGGTTATCACTTAATATCCAGGATTGACTCATTAGCTACTTCATTAACTACTATAGTGTCCCAGGAAGTATAATCTGTATAGAATAAAAGACTGTCATCTGGTTTTCAAATAGACTTAAATGTGCTGCTTTTTGGCTATATTCATTGCCAGCAACATATCTCCTGAGACTTGTAAGTGAAACTAATTTTTTTTTCTATTTTGTGTGCACAGAAGTTGATTTTGTTGCTGAATTATTTTAGTACAATTACTCATCATTTATTTAATATCCACTCAACGTATTTTTATAGGGGAATTTATAGTCTGTTGGTTGATGAAGGAAGGAAAATAGTAAGGTATCACATAGCCCTAAGAAACTCACTATAGGGGAGGATGTCTACACGCGCATGCTAAGTACTAGTCTAGAAAAGGCATTTGGTGCAATGTAAAGGTATTACAACCTTGGTTGAAATTTCTCTGGTGAAAGATTTTTATGAAGGTGGTCAAAATGTAACGAACTTGTCAAGGAAATCAATGTTTAGATTCTGTCTTAACGGGGGTTTGGGGAGGGGGAGGCAAAGAAGATGGAAGCAAGAAGTCAGAAGAGAATGTGAAAAGATTCTGAACAGAGGAAATACGGCCCATATTGCTAGAACTTAACTAAGGCATAGTACTTAGACATCCAATGTTTTAATCTGGGTTTCTCCGTAAGGTAACTCTCTTGTAAACATTTAATAGATTCCAATTTACTTTGAAATGTGATCCTGGACTAGTTTACTTCTCTGTTGCTATGGTAAAACACTGATTAAAACCAACTTGCCAGAGGAGGGGTTGTTTGGCTTATATTTGGTCCATCATCAAGGGATGCCAGGACAGGAGCTCAAGGCAGACAGTGAAGCAGAGACTGTAGATGCTATAGTATAGTGGAATGCTGCCTCCTGACTTGTTTTCCAGGCTTTCTCATGTAGCTTACCCCACCAGCCTAGGGATGGCACTATTCATGGTGGACTAGGCCCTGATACTTCAAGTAGCAATTAAGAAAATATATCACTGACATGAGCAAAGATTAGTCTCATCCAGGTAGTCCTTCAGCTGAGCTCTTCCTTTCCCATGTGACTCCACGTTTGTGTTAAGTTGATATCTGATGTTAACTAGGACAGATCCCAAGATTACAATGAGACAGGGCAAATGGAAGGGAGGGGCAACCTGGTAGCACTAACAGGTCAAGTGACCAACATGTCCAACAATGCTGGAGACCCATATAAAGTGTGTATGTTGAACAAGCTTTAGAACTGCCCTACTTGGTAGCAAAGCAAGTTGGGCTACTTACTTTCTAACTCTTACTCTTGTTAGGTCACTCAGATATAGCTTATTCATTAAAATTATATATTCAAGGTGTTTGCTATAGCATTGTGATATACATAGTGAAATTTGTACAAGTTGACAAATTATATCCATTTATACATATAATTTCCTTTTCTTTATATGGTGGGAACAATAAATGTCTACTCTCTTTGTATTTCAAATATATACTATAAAACTAAATAGTGGAGCTCTACAGATAGACATTTTATTTTTGTAATTTATTTAGCTTGCACAACTGAAACCTTTCCTCTCTGAGAATCAGCTCCCTACTTCTTCACTGTGTGTTCTGCCCCAGTAAGCAGCACTCTGATCTTCCCCTTCATGAAGTCGTTTTAAGAATCTACTTGAGAAGCTAGAGAGCAATTAAGAGCACACATTCTTCTTGTAGAAGACCTCAGTTCAGTTCCCAGGAAAAACATTGGGTGGCTCACAACCACATGCAACTCTGACACCCATTTCTAAACTTTGGTCACTTGGACAGATGTGGTGTTCACACAGATGAGCACCCCCCCCCCCACACACACATACACACATTAAAACAGTGGGTCCATGTGTATGTGAGATCACACATGACTTTTTTTTTTTCACCTTTCTTGTCAAAACATTTTCCCTACCCTAATCTCAGAGCACCATTCAGCAAGAAAGACAGAGTGGGATAAGCAAATGTATACAAGGCACTGACAGAATATATTACTTCAGATTACCTGGGCATCTGAGAGAGGGCTTGAGGGGGAGGTGTGAGGTGTGAGTGAAGTGGGGTCAGGATCATGTTAAATGTATACATATATGTGAACATGAAACTTATATGTTTCCACTTGAAAACAAAATGGTGCCATTAAAACATGTTAGGAAGTGCAATGATGATATTTTTATGAGTTTCATTTTAGTAGAGAATGGAGGAGAGGGGGAAGTGTACAACGATGTTGGATTAGAGAGAGTTAATTGTCCATGCAACAGCCAGGTGAGAAATAATCAATATCTCTATAATAATTATAGATAAGCAGTTTGAAAAGATATTGATGATGTTGGATGGAAGTCAGAGACAGCAGAATTTTTGTCTCTTGGAAAAGTGGCAGAATATGAAGTATAGCAGTAGGAATGTATTGGCTTAAACAAATATCTTGTTCATTTGATGTCAATAACCCTATACATAGGTTAGACTTTAGAAATGAGAAGCAATAAAAATTCCATAGTAGCAGGCATTTACTCTTCCTGAATTATACATCACTGGTGGCAAACACCATCAATATTTATTGCATAATTGAATGAAATTGGTAGATAGACAAATAATCTGAGACATAGTGCATCTAAGGTATATGATTGGTATATTTCATTAAATACATGTCTAGAAGCTGCAGGAAATTTGAGATAATAAGTTTTAATGATATTGATATTAATTAATTATTAATTTGAGATAATAAGTTTTAATAATAAGATATTGATATTAAAATTATAACAAAAGCTATTGGAAAGACTTCATTCAGCGAAACTGAGCACACTCAAATACCTGAGAATTGAAAGCAGAGAAATCAACATTTCAGAATTAGATGAAAAGAATTCTTACTTGGAGGTCAAAGAAATGTTTAGTAGAATTTTCTACTTTACTGTAATATAGAGTTACAGAAAAAAATTAAAGAAATGAGGAGAGATTATTAGTGTTACATATAACTAAGATGGTGTGCAATACAGATTTTAAAAAGTTCTTACTGTGATAAGCTGAAACTTTCAAAAGAATATGGGAGAGGAATCCCATAAGGATGGCACATAGAGTAAAGGCATATGGATCAGTAAAAGCAGTCATTGTAGATGATTGTCTTCAGATCTGTAGGGACAAATAGTAGTTGGCTTAAAGGGTTAAAAATGTGGGGAGTCGTTCTTCCTATGAGGTTGCAAACCACTTCAGCTCCTACAGTTCTTGCCCTAACTTCTCCATTGGGGGCTCTCGCTCTGTCCAATGTTTGGCTGTGTACATCCCTATCTGTGTTGGTCCAGCTCTGGCAGAGCCTCTCAGGGGATAGCTATATCAGGTTCCTGTCAGCAAGCTTTTCTTGGCATCAGCAATAGAGTCTGTGTTTGGTGTCTGCAGATGGGATGGATCCCTAGGTGGGCCAGTCTCTGGATGACCTTTCCTTCAGTTTCTGCTTCACTCTTAGTCTCTGCATTTAGGGGGCTTGTGGACAGAAACTGGGAAGGAGATTAACATTTGAAATGTAAATAAATAAACAATAAAAATGAAAAAAAATGTGAAGAATCTTCAAAGCTCACATTTGTCTCTGCCTATTTATGGTGAGGGTGAAATTTTAACATACTATAGCTTTAACAAAATATTTTTAAAAATATGCTAACCCCATTAAGTAAAATGAGGTTCACAGAAGTTTTGATTTTAGGCCTGTCTTGAAACACCTACTAGCCCAGTGGACATTTTGAAATGGGTCCTTTTTTTTTTTATTTATTCTGTCAACTAGCAGTTCAGGGCTAGTTTGGTTTTAACTAGTTCTTAGCATTACCCTAAGGAATGAAATTGAATGTCTCCACCTATGAATAGTAGCCAAGATGAAATCTGAGCAGGGGATAGCTATCATAATTGTCTGAGTTGTATGTTTACCACTCTAACTGGGAGTGTGACCTTGGCAGTTGGGTCCTAAAAATGAGGCAGCCTAATGTCTCATGCAATACCCAACTTGATTTAGAGAATCAGATAATTTATACTCTGAGGGTTAAGAGTTACCTGTGTAAAAATAAACAATCACAAGGAAAATCTATACACAGCAGAACCATGTTTTTCCATAAAGACCAAAGAACAACAGTTAAAGTAAACTCAGTCCTATGTGCTATACCAGGGAGGAGTGAAAACACATTCCAAGAACAATTTAGTGTTTTTGAAGAAAGCCATGTCAAAATACTCTTGTTATCTTGGAGTTTTCTCCCGAGCACACAGAGAATCCTCACATGACTCCATTCTTGGACTGTGTTTCAGCAACTTATTCATTTAACATCTAGCTCTGTGGAGAAAAAATAGAGTGAACATACAGAAAGAATGGAACCTCTATATTAGTGTTTTACACCATAGGAAGGATCTGTGTATCTGTCATTAATAAGAAATGTTACCAATATAATAATAGCATTTGAGTTTTTATCATTTTATCATTTTGTCATTTTATCATTTTAAGTGCTTGTGTTCCTCACTAATATTTCACCACTAATAACTCTAATACTTATTCTTCTCTCCAGTATATGCAGGACACATGTCAAACAGACATGCTAAGTTCCTCCAAAGGATACAAGTAGTGTCTAGTAGAGTCAAGGTGTGTCAACCTTGTTTTATAATCTGTGGTTCTGATATTAATTTTTTTCACAGCCAATATGCTATCATGTAAAAATACCAAGGACGCTTGATAGCTTTGAAGTTTAGGATTTGTTTTGTAGGAGTTGGTAGAGAGTCTACTTCCTTTGCTGCCTCCCGAATGTTTGTGTCTTCTACTTTCCTGCTTGCCTGGCTGAAGTGGTTATCTTGGTAGTATACATTAATGCACTGATGAGCCATTTGCCAGAAATTGAAACTCAGCTACTGGTTCAATTCATGCTAAATTTACAGTCTGCCTTTACGGAAGTGCAAAATTGGCTTTCTTGTCACAAAGTGATAGAACATGCAAAATAGACTAATACCTTATTTTCTAGCTCAAGTCAGATTAGCTTAGGATCATAGAAAGTTTTTAGAATTTTTTTCCTTTCAGATGAACAGCTGTTCCAGCACGAGAGGCTTATTAAGTCCTGAATGATTTTGATAATGCCCCATTGGAAATTGCAGCTGATACCATGGGGCTTACCCCTTAGGACAAGTAAATTTATTTCCTGGAAAAGATCCCAAATGACTTAAGCTATTTGATACTGTAAGCACTATGAGGTGTCATGGAACCACATGAATTTGTTGTATGTACTTAATATGCTATTTGACTGTAGATAAAGTAGATTTGGACCACATTTTGGTAGCATGATAATTCAACCTCTGCCTTCTGAACAAGTTACCATGCTTCAGTGTATAAATTGTAATGGATGTAAAGTATAGCGGTTACGTACACACTGTGTTGTGGCATCTGCTTGTCACACCAGCACTGTGAAGTGTGAGTCAGGAGGATCTAAGTTCAAAGGCTAGCCTCAGTTATATAGTAAGTTCAAAGCCAGCCTGGGATATGGTAAAATCTTGGGATTTTTTGTTGTTTGTTTATTTTGGGGGTTTTGGGTGTTTGTTTGTTTGTTTGTTTGTTTGTTTTTGAGACAAGGTTTCTCTGTGTAGTCCTGGCTCTCCTGGAGCTCACTCTGTAGACCAGGCTGGCCTCGACCTCAGAAATCCACCTGCCTCTGCCTCCCAAGTGCTGGGATTAAAGGCGTACACCACCACCGCCCAGCCAAGATCTTGTTCTTAAGAAGAGATAATTTATACAATAAATTATTTTATAAGTCACCTTCTGCGGAATATGCCTGTGTATATGGACTTGACTTACCCATAAATTGTTTCACATGTTGCTGAATTTCATTTCATATGTAACTAACCTGTTTTGAGACTCATTTTCCAGTCTGAAAGTAAGGATGTTACTGATTTAAAGCTCTCTCTGGGTTACAAACAAGAGTTGAATATCTGTCAAGCACAGACACACTAAGTTCCCCCAAAGTACACAAGTAGTATCTAGTAGATTCAGAGTGTGTCTACCTGGATTTATAATCTGTGTTTCTAACATTAATTTCTTCAGCAGCTAATATACTATCATGTAAAAATGACATTGTTGCTTGATAGCTTTGAGGTTTGGGTTTATTTTGTAGAACTTGACACTTGACAGAGTGAACGATCTCTTGCACCAGCTTTACTGTGTTTTGTATAGTAAATCTCTAAACTTTTTTTTTAAGTGCTGTGATGAAATGTGATCATCCTGAGTGAGGCCACCCAATCACAAAAGAACACACATGGTATTCACTCACTGATAACTGATTAGCCCAGAAGGTTGCAATACCCAAGATGCAACTCACAGACTACATTGAAGCTCATGAGGAAGGGAGACCAAAGTGTGGGTACTTTGGTCCTTCTTACAAGGAGTAACAAAATACTCAAGGGAACAAATATGGAGACAAAGTGTGGTACAGAAACTGAAGGAGGGGCCATCTGGAGACTGTTCCACCTGGGTATCCATCCCATGTGCAGTCACCAAAGGTAGACGCTGACATGGATGTCAGGAAGTGCATGCTGACAGGAGCCTGATATAGCTGTCTCCTTAGAGGTCTGCCAGAGTTTGACATATTCAGAGGTAGATGCTCACAGCTAACTATGAAACTGATCATGGGGTACCCAATGGAGGAGTGAGAGAGAAGACTGAAGAAGCTGAAAGGGTTTGTGGCCCCATGGGGAGAGCAATAATACCAACCAAGCAGAGCTTCCAGGGTCTAAACCACCAGCCTGGGAGCACAGAGGGAGGGACTCATGATTTCAGCTGTATATGGAGGGGAGGATGCCCTTGTGGGGCATAGGTGGGAAAGGAGATCCTTGGTCCCATGAAGGCTGGATGCCCCAGTGTGGGGGAATTTGAGAGTTGGGAGTGAGTGGGGGATGAGGGCACATCATAGAAGCAGGAGGAGGGGAGATAGGATAGGGGGTTCCTGGGCAGAGGCGAAATGGGGTAAGGGGATAACATCTGAAATGTAAATAAAATATCCTATAAAATAAAAAAAATAAAATTAAAAAAAAGAATTTGTTAGAGCACATTTAGAAGAAGCTTGTCTTAGGAGTAACATGCAAGAGTCTTTATCAGATACAGAAAATACAGATTTTGAGTGGTGACTTCAATTCACCATTTTAAAAAAAAAATCAAAACTTTCTTCAATTAAGCAAAAAAAAAAAAAAAAAAAAAAAAAAAAAAAAAAAAAAAAAACCACCACCAACAACAAAAATCACCACCACCACCACCATCATCATCATCAACAACAACAAAAAAAAACTTCCTAGTTGTTTATGATAGTTCTGGTCTTCAGTCCCAATATTTATCAGACTAGGATTTTGAATATGAGGTCGCCTAGCACTGTGTAGCAAGATCTGTCTCTAGAAAACAAAAACGTGGGACAGGAACAGAAAAGAAAAACTTTACTTAACTAAATTGCTTTTGTTGCTAAGGTAAAACTTTCTGCAGAACAAGTCATCTGAATGCAGTCCTATTTATAAGTATGTAGGCTGGAGCATAGGGAGTCTATGTCGTATAGGATATATACACATTTTATGATAATCGAGTAACAAAGACAGCATATTTTGAGTGGGAATAAGACCAGGAAGCAGGGTTAACAAACCATTTTTATACACACTGGAAAGATGTATTATCAACCTGAAGAGGTAATTATCTGGGAAAGAAAGACTTAGAATTGGCATTTATTCTATATTCAAAACTACACACATGGGCTGGAGAGATGGCTCAGTGGTTAAGAAAGAGCATTGACTGTTCTTCCAGTGGTCTTGAGCTCAATTCCCAGCAACCATGTGACAGTTCACAACTGTCTGCAACTCCAGTTCCAGGGAATCTGACACCCTCACACACCAATGCACTTATAATAAAAATAAATTAATTTAAAAAATAACCCAAAAATCTACATACAGTTGAATTTAGATCTGAAAAAAACATGCTGTTTGCTAACTTCACTGATTCAGCTGGATTGTGTAGATATAGTTCAGGAAAATGCACTTGTGCTTAAAATGGCTCCTCAACATATGTATTTACCGTTTCTAACAGACTCCGAAAGTGGTTAAGAGTATCATTTGGAATTCAAATTATGACTCTAAATATTTTAACTGAGTGACTCTGGAAGATCTTCTCACCATTACCCTGACTTGGAGGACTAAAGCAGTAATACAATTCCATGAGTCATAGCAACAGGCTGAAATTTCTTGTAAACTTTATTCAGTGCATCTTGACCCGTAGTGCGGTCTCAGTAAATTGTAGAGATCTATGCTGGTGAAGATCCAATGTTTCTGTCTGGAAAGTGCTGTTAGTAGATATTATTTTGAGTAGAATGTACACCATGGCCCAAAGTGTTTATTTCAATGGAAAAATAAGACAGAAAAGAAAGAGAGATTTTGGAAAGTCAAGAGCACTGAAGTTTTCATTCTCAAGCAGAAGTTTTGTTCTTTCTCATCCTTCTATTACTGAAACAAATCTTTGAAATTTGTTCCTGTCATGTCCAGGTGCCTTCTTCCCTTATTCCTGAGCCCCTCTTAGCTTCCATCTTTAATATCTTAGCCTAACTGTCACATTGATCAGGACTCCTTTTCAGCTCAAAGGTGAAGCAATGCACCTATGATTCGCACATTGGAGTTTATTTATGGTATTTACTTATTATCATGATGTATAATAATTCTTGGGTAAATTTTTTAGGACTTAAATATTTCTACACTTTGTTCCTCCTATGTCCAGGTAAATAGCTTGAAGAAAAATTAAGCTTTCTGTAAAAAAAACTTACAGACTTAATCAATAAATGATTTTAGTCAATGTCTTCAATGAGGAATTTTTGGTTATTACATTAATTATAGATCTTTTATAAAAAATTTCCTAGATAGTAATATCTAACAACAGATGAAACATGAAGTTTGTCTATTTTTCTTTAAAAAATACTTTGTTAAAAGCATATAAATATGTAGATGACAGAGATTTCAAAGAAATTCAATATGCAGCTTATTTCATCAAAGACATCTTTATGTTCATGACTATTCTGTTATAAAGGAATATGCCAGGTTACTGGGGGTTTTGTCTGTTTTTTGTTTCATTTTGTCTTGTTTTCTGCTTATGTGTGCTGGGGATCTGGTCTTGATGAATAACTGTTTTCTAGACAATACTCCTGGTGTCTGTTGACGCAGATAAAATTGTGACTCAGACAATTGCTATGACAGCTTCCTAAAGGGTTGGCATAGCCCTGAGTCTTTCTGAATATTCATTATAGCACAGTTTCATTATGATCAAACTATATCAACTGTACATGAAGAATAAAACTTGTATAAATAGTGCATGACTTTTAATGTAATTTGGTAAATATTCTGAGGCTGCAACAAATTATTTTCATAATTTGATTATGTTGGGCTAAAAGAGTGACTTTACTCGACCTTCCAGTTTTTCTTTTGAAAACTTAGATTCCACATTTTCAGATTAGATATTTAATTTGTATATGAAAGTATATATATGCATATGTATATGCATATATATATATACATATATATGTATATATATAGGACTGGGGTATAGTGAGAATTTTGGTTTCTTTGAAAAAAAACACAGAAATATTATGGGAATGTGTGTTTATTTTAATCTAAGGTATGGGATATGAAGCTTCTTCAAATTTCCCATAGCAGCTGACTATGATTTGCCCCATTCAGGGGTGTGATTATGCCAACTGCATATGTTTTCTGTGGTTCTGAGGACCCTTCAAAGGGAATAGAAATGCTAGGTCCCCAAGAGGCGATGTTGTTCTTGGCTGTTGGTTGGTTGTTGGTTGGTTGCTGTTGGTCACAGTTTGTTTATCATTTACAAAGAAGAAAGAAGCCAAAATTAGATATCCTGCTAGCAGAGATCAAACTTGCCTGGGGGAACCTGATTCTTCTAATCAACAGGAAGTAGTCTAAGGATAATGTCGCCCCCTTCCCCCTCTATCCTCTCTGTCTCCTATCTAGTCTTAGGGAGTTGAAAAAGTGGAAGGAAATGGGCAGAGAAGGGTAGAAGAAAGAAGAACTCACAAGGTAGCCAAAGTCTGGGAGTGTACTTAAGAGCACTTGATAGTCAAGCAAGAAAATCTGAGCTGAAATTCTTAATACCTACATAAAAGCTGGCCATGGGCATATATACTTGTAACTCTCAAGTTTGGACTATGGAAACAGTTCCTGGAAACTCACTGGATAGCCTATCCCAAACATCAAGCTTAAGGTTCAGTGAAAGACCCTGTCCCTCCAAACAAGGTTGAGGTTCTTGAGTCTTTATGGTTTCTGTGGCCTCATAAAATGAAATTGGCAATGTTTTTTCTGTTTATATTTTGTGGAATAATTTGATATTATCTATTCTTTTAGAGTCTGGTAGAATTCTGTGCTAAAACTGTCTGGCCTGTGCTTTTTATTGTTGTTGATTTTGGGGGTGGGGATTTTTAATGACTGGTACTACTATTTACTTATAAGTTATAGGTCTTTTTAAAATGTTGATCTGATCTTCATTTAACTTTGATAAGTAGTATCTATCAAGAAAATTGTTCATTTCTTAGATTTTCCAATTTTGTGGAATACAGGCTTTTGACATATAACATCATTCTTTGGATTTCTTTGGTATCTATTGTTCTGCCTCCCTTTTCATTTCTGAGTTCATTAATAGATATTATTTTTTCTCCTTTTACTTATTTTGGATAAGTGTTTGTCTATCTGGTTGATTTTCTCAAAGAACCAACTCTTTGTTTTATTGATTCATTATATTGTCTTCTTTGTTTCTATTTTATTAATTTCATCTCTCAGTTTGATTATTTCCTGGATCTAATCTTCTTAGGTGTATTTGCTTCTTTTTGTTACAGAGCTTTCACGTGTGCTGTTAAGTTGTGAGTATGAGATCCCTTTAATTTCCATTTTTCCTTTTATTTATTAATTTTTCATATACTAACTACATCTCTATTGTAGTTTTCTCTCCCTCTTTCTTCTGCCTCCCATTTCCTCCAGATCCATCCCCTTTCCCCACCAGGGAGAGAGAGGCCAAATACAGCATAACAAGGTAACAAGCTACAATAATACCAGGCACATATTCTTACATCAAGGCCAGATGAGGCAACCAAATGGGAGGAAATATGTCTCAAAGGCAGGCAAGAGTCAGGGACATCCCTTGCTCCCACTGTTAGAAATCCCAGAAGAACAACATCAAGTTGCACAACTATAACATATATGCAGAGAACCTAGATCAGACCCATACAGGCTCCCTGATCTCTGTGAGCTCACATGAGTTCCAGTCAGTTGTTTCTCTGGGCTTTGTTCTTGTTGTGTTTTTGAACCCTCTGGTTTCTCCAATTCTTCCTCTGCTCCTCCACAGGACTCCCCAAGCTCCACTCAATATTTGCCTATGAGACTCTGCAACTGCTCCCATCAGTTGTTGGATAAAGTCTCTCCTATCTTTCTGATGTTGAATATAGTAGTTTCCAGTCCCAGTACATCTTTCATGCATGAAAGAAGTTTGGTGGCTAGATTGGTTTCCCAGTCCCACCACTTGAGGCCTTGACTGGGTACAGAGAATGTCAAGTTCAGGCTAAATGTCTCCCATTACTACAAGTCTTACAAAATGTGAACCTCATAGACTCCTGGAGCTTCCATTGCACTAGGTTTCTACCTTGCCCCTGAAATGCCCTCAATTCTCCCAGTATTCTCTCTGCCACCCCCTACTCAATTCCTCCTATTCCTATGCCCTTCTGCCCCCAGTCTACACTTGAAATCTATCTATTTCTCCTTACCAGGGAGATCCTTGCATCCTCCAAAAGTCCTCCTTATTACGTGCCCTCTCTGGGTCTATGGATTGTAGCATGAGAATCCTTTTTCTTTACAGCTAATATCCACTTATTTGTGAGTACATATCATGTTTCTATTTCTGGGTCTGGATTACCTTACTAAGGATGATTTTTTTTCTAGTTCCATCCATTTGCCTGCAATGGATGTCACAATGTCATTTTTAAACAGCTGAGTAATACTCCATTGCATAAATGTACCACACTTTTAAAATTCCATTCCTTGGTTGGGGGACATCTGGATTATTTCACGTTTCTGGGGAGAAATTGGAGAGAATTCATACTAGCAACAGCACACCTGAAAGTTCTAGAACAAAATCAAGCAAACACATCCAAGGGAAGTAATGACAGAAAATAATCAAACTGAGTACTGAAATAAATAAAATAGAAACAGAATAATACAGAGAATCAATGAAACAAAGAATTAGTTCTCTCTAATTGTTTTATGTAGGCATTTAGCTCTATGAACTTTACTCTGACCAACACTTTCATTGTGTCCCATAAATTGGGTTGTTCCTTCAGTTTCATTGAATTCTAGTTAGCATTTTCTTTTTCTTTCTTTCTTTCTTTCTTTCTTTCTTTCTTTCTCTTTTCTTTCTTTGCCTCTTTTTCTCTCTCTCTCTCTCTCTCTCTCTCTCTCTCTCTCTCTCTCTCTCTCTCTCTCTCTCTCTCTGTCTCTCTCTCTCTCTCTCTTGCTCTCTTCTTTCTACTTTGACCCAATGGTTATTCACTAGAGAGTTATTCAGTTTTCATGTGTTTGTGAGCTTTCTGTTATTTCTGTTGTTGTTGAAATCCAGTTTTAATCCATGGTAGTTTGATAAGATACAGGGGTTATCTTCATTTTTTGATCTGCTGAGACTCGCTTTGTAACTGAGTATGTGGTCAATTGGGAGAATGTATACTCTTTTTCATCTACACATCTTTGCTTGCAAATTTTTATTGCAATGACTCATTGGTCTGGTAGGAGGTCTCTGGCTTCTGCTACTCTATCAGTACTAGAACCTCATTGAGACTCCTCTTCCATGTTCTGTTGTTGCCATGTGTCGTGAACATCATTCCTCCATCTCTCCTGATCCCACACTCTCAGGGCTGGCTCATCAGCAACACCCCACGTATTGCCTCTGCTACTGTGGCCAGCTCTACCCTACTAGTCAGGTGAGGTGCAGGGCACATACACCTGAGTGCTGCAGCAGGTGAGGGGCATTGATAACTCTCCTACTCTTAGGACTCCAGGGCCAGGTCTCCCATCTTCTGCAGGTGGTCAGGGTTAAGGGAAGAGGAGGGTATCTTTCCCTTTTCCATGCCACAACAGGGGAGAGAAGTGACAGGACCAGCTCTCTCAAACTCATATCCTTGGGGCTGGCTCACCTGCAACACTTACAAAGGGTAGGCAGATCTCCCAAGTACTACAGCTGACTAGGGTGAGGTCAGCTCTCTTTATCTCACACCTCCAGGTGTCAGTTCCCCCATGGTGCTCAGGCATGGCCTGGGACCAGTTCTGCACAGTTCTCAAATATCAACATGTCTCTAGGTGGCATCCCAGACTCAAAATGTCTGCCTGGCCTTTGGTGGTAACAGACCCCTGCTGCTACAGGGCAAGGACCCAGATGTGGCTTCTGGTGGCAGCAAAGGCCAGGACCCCACCATGGTCCCAGGTGGCATCAGACTGTTCTTACTACCAGCTGCTCACATCAGGCTATTCCTCGCTATCCTCGACTCTTCAGTTCTGGCTCTATTCACTGTGCCCACATCCTTCTGTGTCTTGTTCTCTTCCATTTCTCTACCACATTCTTACTTTTCTTAGCGGCACCTGGGATTTCTGAGTGTCTGGGATTGTCTCGGGATTGGTCTCAGGAGTGCCCTGCTTGTGCATCATGACACATGGCAGGGATCACTTCAAGTATGATCTGCCACCCCTCCCAGGCCTGCAGAGTGCCTGACTGGTGGTCATCTTAGGCTAGCTTCCTATCCAGGCCTATGATTCAAGTCTGATGGTTGTCTGGGCCTTGCTCCTTGCCCAGGCTGGCCTGAGTGGTCCCACATGAATGTCATTTGCCTTGGGCTCAGTCCTGTGGGCCCATGGTTCCAGGACAGGTCCTTCTAGTCTCCAGCTAGTTTTCTGTTCTGGGAGCCCATAGGAATTTGAGGAGGGAAGAGTTTAAATAGCAGGGATTAAGCTATTAATATTTGCATTTATGACTTTCTTTGATGCCTGTTGCCTTCCACTGTCCTATATCTGTTGACCTCATCCCTTTATTCTTTTGAACACTATAACTGAAATAAGAAGGAAAGGAAAGAGTTAACTGTAAAACACCAGAGAGCTATGTTCACTGATCTAATTATTTTTAATATTGAATTATATTTAGAGAGTGGTCTAGCTAGTCTGGAATTGTAACTTAATGCTGCCCTGTCATAGTATTATGAAGTATAGTTTTCTGAGGGAACATGGGTTATAGCTGTATTCCAGCCAGTTTTGTTTTCCTGATAACTAGAATTTAGGTTTTACCAGTAACTTACAAAACACCAAAGAGACAAGGGTCTGATACAGTTGTGCAACTATATATAACTTACACCTTGATATTTGTTGGTACAGTTTTCCTACATGGAGCTTGGCATTGATTGTGATGCTTGAGTTAGCCAAAGCCTGTGAGCTTCGTGTCAGCTGTGAGAGAACCACATCATTTTTATTGTCTTTGTTGCAGTGTGCTTCTAGTTTCCCCAAATGGCGTGTTGTATTTGCTTTGCACATAAGTTAATTCACATCTTTACCATCAATGCAGTTTTGTATTTATTCACATTTATTTCTTATCCGACTACCAACATACTTTCTTTGTCTCACTTTACAAGAGCCTATTCACTGTTTTAATATCCATCTGCTTTTCTAATTCTTTGTTTAAAAATTATAGATCATTAAAATATCTCCTAAATTTTTATTTATTATAATTAATCATTTCTGATTTTTTTTGTCCACAGATTCTTTGTATCTGACCTCAGAGATTAAAAATCTGTACACTATCTAGTTGATGTCTACTGCATCCTGGGTTTTCTCTTGAGTACCTTATATGTATGGTCTCATTTATTCAGTATGAGAAAAAACACATTATTAATCTGGTTGCATGAAGGAGTCTGAGGTTTTGAGAGATTAAATAACTTGCTACCGTATCTATAAAATAACAGACTATATATACTGGAATTCAGCTATATCTGGACTGAGGACTGAAGTCCTAACCAGTTAGCCAGTGTTTAAAAGAAGAAAACCAGATCACATAAATAACACATGAACTGTTTACAAATACAGTTTAAGAGTGTTTGACTGCCTTTGAGAGTATTCTTATGAACACTTTAGATGACTACAGTATGATATTACCCCATTGCTTCATTGAATGAGACTCCCCCACCTCAGTGTTTGGATTTTGGGAAAGCTAACTAGGTTTGCTTTGCCATTTTCCTTCTCTGGGATAAATTGGCACAACTGATAAAACAAAACAAACAAAAACCAACCCCAGACATCATTCTGGAGACATCCACTTTACTAAGCTGAGAATTTCTGCTCTGATTGCTCAAGTTGCCAACACAGAGCTTCTCTCACTGGGGACACATATAATATATAAAATGCTTAGGAATAAAAAGAAACACCAGTAATTTCTCTGAAACAAAATTGACCACAAAACCACTTATCTCAGAGAAATCCTAGTGTTTCAAACCCTCAGATATGAAACAGACAAAATAAATTGTCAAAGATCTCAGGAAGCAGTTGGTTAATCCAAATAGATGATAGATGTTTGTTCCAGTCCCTGGTATTGAAGATAATATTTTGTAGCTTATGGAAATTCGAATATTGGATTAAATGCTAACACTGGGAGGAAATGAAATATAATAAATTGGGAATTCAATGTTTTCATTTTTACATTCTGGAGCTCAATATGTGATAGAATCCCTTGGTAACTATTTATGAAATATTTAGCATGTTTATTTGGAAGTGATGTTTTTAATTTCTGTATGAGAGAACTTTCTAAAACCACTATTGATAGATTTTAGTTAATCATCTCTGGGCATATTTGTAGTGGCTCTGCCATACTTATTTATTTCCTTCTAAAATGAGACTTGTGACCACCCTTGAAACCCGCTCTAGTAGCCTTGAATAAATGTCTTTACATTATTTGATTCTTATTTTGTATGTATCTGACTCATTGATATTCTGGAAGATAAACCTGTTCATTATTAGCCTTGTTAGTTTTTAATTTAGAAGTGCAAAATTACATTTTATTAGACTTCATTAGCTTCTCTGGCAAAGAATATGAATGGAGCTGGTCTCATTCTGCAAACCTAATCTTTGTAACTTTACATCTTCACTGTAGAGTAATAAGTTGAGATGAATTTTATTTTATTTTTTTGAGTTAAAATACTTCTTCAGAGATTTTGCCAGATCATATGCATGAATGATGGATTGCTTGGATCTGATCCTATTTTCTGCTTGCTGCTTAATTTGTTGGTCGTGTTTGAATCTGTCATCTCCCATCTCTGTCCCACTAAGTTGTTTGTTTTTTCCCTTTAGGCTATTGTGACTAGTGTTAAAAGGATTTCAAATTAAATCTTTTTTTTATTCAAATTATGCTTAGGTCCTTGTTGGAAACTACTGTGTGTTTGTAGAATGCTAATAGAAGTCTCTGAACTCTATGTGAATCAAAATCACAGTGACTGACACTTCATTTGTTCCAAAACTTGACTTCAATACCAATATTTTTTTCTAGTTAGTCCTATTCTGGAGAGGAATGGATTCCTCAGTACTTTGGTGGTTTGTCATCACGACTAATCTTTATGTTGCTGTCATTGTTCCTATTTTTTCTTTTGTTTTGTTTTGTCATCCCTTGAATGGTCTCCTGACCATACACTTTTATAACATTGAAAGAAAATATACCATCCTTCTGATTTCCAAGCCTGGAATAAACTTGTGAATGACACGTGTTTGAAGTCCTCCATCACATTTCTGAGTAGAAGGCTATTTGCTACAGCAAATTTAACACAGTAATACTTGGTATGACTTCCAACCAGTCAGGACCTCTGTGCTCCTATTTTCCTTCTCAACAAAGTAAACTGGCACTAAAGTTTCTCCCAGCTGAAAAGGACTGTAATTCCATTTGCCAAGCACAAATGGAATTCTGAAAAACAACACACATCTTGGTGATTTAACAAGCGTTTGACATTTGGCAACAGTACCCCCTGAAGGTCCTCTATGGGTTCTGGATAAAGCAGCCTTTTTATTAGCTTAAAAGGTTGAAAAAACTTCTCCTCATGAGAGAGGTTTGGAAACACCCACTGTCTGAACGCTTACTTTACTAGTGTACAGCTGTTAAACTATTGAAGGAACAATGCTTCCTAGTAAGTCTTGACAATAGTTATGTATATACAATAAATATTTACTTTTGCTTTCAATTCTATGGATCAGTGTGACCTGCTTGTGTTGGTTTAGCTTGCTTAGGCTATTTACGTTATTCTCTTAGCTGGAACAGACACATCAGCGTGTTGTTTGGGCTCAGTGGGGTAAGTGATTATGGGCCAATGCTCTCTTACCCTACAAGTTAAGTTGGATGTTTTCTTTACCGTTTTGGTTGCTTTAAGCTTGATTAATTCAAATCAGAATTCTCGAGGTAGATTTGTATATGACATACTATCATTACCACACTGCAAACTATTGGCTAAAGGAAGATGAAGGCAACTTACGGGGAAATTGACTCCATCTCTTGATGGGGGAGGAGTGTGCATGTTACATGGGGCATGGCTATAAACAAACGCCATGGCTTGGAATCAGTTTTGTAACCAGCTCTCGACAGAGAGTACAGAATTCACAGGACTTCAGAATGTTCTAGTATAAAACTCGTCTAGAGGGAATCTTTAAGAGGCTCTTAAATATTCTTCCACTTTGTTCTGGAGAACAGATAAGTTATTGATCTCAACTTCATCTTCTGATCTTGCTTTTAAATTTCATGAATAATCAGTAGGGCTATTAGAGCTACTGTCACAGTTTAGAACTGGTCATTCCACACACCTCAGCTAAAGCCTTTCTGAGTTGATATTGACACTTGAATAGGAACACTCGTTTTTTATACTTGTGTCTGGGATCCTGTCAAGTACAATTTTCTTTTGCACTTTGTCTTTTTTTTTTTTTTTTTCCTGTCTTGGGGGAATATTTCTTGCTCATCAGCTGTTCATGACTGAACATAACTCTGTTTAGACTTTTGGAGATCTTTTTTCAACCTTTGCTTCTTAAGTGCTTTGTCCTGTAAATGCTAGTTACTGGTAGTCCCCACACATTCTCAAATCATCTGTTTAGTTTCAGGGATCTGCTAATTTTTTTCTGGGTTTTTGTTTTCCTGCACCACAGTATGGAGAGTATCAGGTTAGTTCTTTCTCTCTCAGTGACTCTCATCCTATGTTGTTTGATATCAGTGTCTTCTGATAATGAATTGTTTTGCATATTTTATCTAGGTCTTTCTCATCATTTCAATGAGGAATGAAAATTCATTCTCTGCTATTGTATGATTGGAGTTAGAAATCATTCATCTTTGCGTTTAGCATTAGAGAAAATATGGCTTTCTACACACAACCCAACTTTTTGTGGAAGAAAACAGTACAAAACTATCAAGCTGAAAACAGAAACACACGTGCATACACACACACACACAGACACACACACACACACACACTTCTACTCTATATTCAATTAATAATCCCTCACTTCCTTTTCTCCTCCATGTACTTTCAATTATTTACCTTTCCATTTACTGATTTCTCATGTATGTATAGGTTTGTGTGTGTGTGTGTGTGTGTGTGTTGGTTGTGTGCACATGAGTAGAGATCAGAGAACTTTCCCGAGTCAGTCCTTTCCTTCTGCCACATGGGTTCTGGAAATGGAACCCCAGTCACTGGGCTTGTCAGCAGATGCCTTTACTGGTTGAGCCATCGCTCTGCTCCTGCTTAGTATTTTGTCCAGTTTTACCTTCAATATATTTACTTGCCTTATATTCTTTTTATATTATGATATGTGGGTATGCATAATTTATTCCTAGCAGTAGCATACATACTTCAAACATATTTTGGGGGTGTTTTGATGTGTATAATATGATATAATAAGTTAAAATTTATTATTTTCTATAAAATGGGATCTAAATATAGTAGAGGGAAAGTTCAGGGTACATAATTGTTGTCTTCAGCTTTTAGGTCGATTTTGATTTCAGTTGTCTCCACTGAAATTAGTTGCCATATGTTAGGTTACAAGTTCTCATTAGTTCAGAGGCAATCTGCTTGGAAGAGTACTCTGGAATGACATGAAGAATGTGTTCTGAGCCTCTCCGAGTCTGGTTTCTGGTTTGTGAAACTGCTTTCCTCTGTTTTCAAACTCATTGACCTTGAATCATGATTCACAAGTACACAAGGTATGGAGTGAGCCTTTAAAAAATGTCTAAGTGTGGTACTGAGAAATGTAGTTATAAACATGCCTGTCTCTCCAAAGTGAGATCATTATATATACATATACATACATACACACACACACACACACACACACACACACACACACATTCTGTTTTCAAACTCAACTCATTGACTTTGAAGCCATAATTATAAATGTGTATATGTATATATAATTGATGGTCTCTGTGGCCTCTTTATTTCGGTCACCCATTTCTAATCTTCTTCTCCATTCTCTGGACTTCTCCATTTCTTCACTTTGGCTAGAAATTATTTAATATGGCTAGAAATTAGCAATGACATCTAGTTAAATGGCTACAGAGAATTTTAAAATGGTTATTTTATGGACCCAAGTAACCACATATTTTATCTTTGAATTGTGTACAAATCTATATAAAATTACATAATCAATGTGATTTTTAATGTATCTTTTCAGAATACACATGCCAATTTGAACATGAGGAAAAGAACAAATGCCTTGGTCCACTCAGAGTCAGATGTCAACAGCAGAACTGAGGTAGGAAACCATTCCAGCAAGACCACCGCTGTCCAGGAGTCTTCTGAAGCCACACCTAAGGCCCACTTAGCTTCCAGTCCAAATCCATTCAGCAGGGCAAATGCAGCTGAGACTATATCTGCAGCAGCCAGAGGTCTTTCATCTGGAGCATCACCCTCTCCTCGTGGCACATTGCGGCCAGCTTCTGTGGGGTCGGCTTCTACTCGCCCTGCATTTGGATCTAGACTTGGGCGAATTAAGACAACAGTGAATACGACAGGTGTGGCTGGAAATGTGTCAACCACACCTCCTCCTTCTGCTCCACCACCTTCTGGATCTGGCACAAGTAAAATAGACAAATATGCTCGTATTCTCTTCCCAGTCACTTTTGGGGCATTTAACATGGTCTACTGGGTTGTTTATTTATCTAAGGACACCATGGAGAAATCAGAAAGTCTAATGTAATTTTGTTGCTATAGTAATTTCATAACGATGATGGAAATACAGACTGTCTTTTTAAATGTTTTTAAAGGTAAGTATTCTTTACTAAAATAAAAATTCTATGTAACTTTTTCACTTAAAAAAATATAAGCCAGATATGGAGAGAGGTAATTAATTCTTCAATGGCTAGAAAGTGAACTGTCTTTCCTTATAGAAAGATGGTTTTAAAAGAATCTATTTAGTGTTCAAATTGGATGGAACACAGAGCATTATGGAAAGTTGGAGGAAGAGAACTAGAGCCAGGAGAGATATGTCGTACACACTTTTCATTGAGATTTGAAAAAAACAAAACAAAACAAAAAGACTGTGAATTTTTTTAAATATACCCCATGAAATCAAACAGTCACCAAAGACTTCCCATTGGCACTGCCCTTAACCAGAACTGTGTGCTGGAAGTCATACGCATTGACCTTTGCAGTTCTTCATAGTACCTGCAAAATGAGACCTTCTCTGTTTAACAAAACACTGAGAAGAGGAAAATGGCACAAAACAAACACTGATCGATACAGTGACGCCTCTGATGCATCAATAACAGACAGTGACCAGTGCAAATGTATTTTCTGGCACATAACTGGTCGAACAATACTTAACAGTTGACTTGAAACGTTGTGCTCTCAGCCAAAGTTAAATTCATTGTGTAAATTCTTTTTCCTAGTAAGTCATTCAGTTGTGTACTGTATGCATTTACCCCATAGTTCCTCAGAACCTGGAACCTACTGTGTTCTAGGTGCTGTTTAGAGACTCTTCTAAGGAAGCTCTCTCACCTTTACAAAGACACTTCAATAGTAGGACAGTCAATGCATGTTAAAGAACCATAATTTAGCTGAGGACATGATGTTCTTTAATGAAGGCAATCTAGTTAGAGTCAGACCACATAGCCATCCTATTTGTTTCTCCTGAGCTGACAGAAGAAAACAAAGTTTCTATAGCAGCTTAGAGATAAGTACATGTTAGTACAATCTAGATGATTGGTTCTCAAACTATAAGGAAATACTGATATAGGTTGTTCTGTAGGCAAAAAGTATTATATACCTGAAACATACAAATCTGGGGACTGGAGAACCTAACAGATTATCTGTGTCAAATTTGATGCAGGTCACATAACACAGTTTGCCCACTGTACCAGAATCATCCAAATAAAAGTCTGCACAGGCCCTTTGTCTGCTTATCCCAATAGAGAGCAATATTAGCTGCTGAATTGCTAATGTCCTCACAAGCTTCTGTGCTCATGGCATCTGTAGGTCCGGCATGGTTTGTTTTTTCTGAGCGTTTGATAAGATTTTGTAACCAAGCTACTTTAAAAATTAAAGGAGCAACTAGAAAAAGGAGAGAATAAAAATATCATAGCCTTGGGTGGGATGTCAGTGAGTGTTATGCAATGTATCTGGGTTTTCAAGTACTAATTTTTTCTTTTCATCATGGAGGCTTAAGTCTAATAGAATCTTTGCAGCTTTTAAAAATAGCTCAATCTTGGTTTATATTTTTGGTGTTTCACTTTCAGATTTTTTTTTCTGTATTTCTAACTGTCCTTGATATGTGTAAATGAATGTGTTCTGAGTTTGAGGAAGGGAAACATTTGATAGAAATGTCCATCTTATAGACAGAATGTCTTATTTTCTGGGAGAAAACTATATTGATTAATATGAACTTCTGAGTAACTACATTGGTTTGTAATGGTTGTCCATGATACTTACAAAATTTGAAAATGTCAAATTTTAATTGACCTCCACCTGAGAATTCCTTTTTTTATTTCTAAATATTTCATAGAATTAAATCCACTTTAAAGTTGAAAGATGCTGAAGGCATCTTTACTTATACGTTGATTCTAGAAAATGGGGCCTGGGAAAATCTGTAAATATGTTTATACATTTAATAAAGAGTACTTGTACATAAAAGCTTATAATAAAATTACTTCATGAGTGTGAAAATGTTTTTGGCCTTTGGGCCAATGCTCATAGCTATGATGGGAAACTACCATCACTTTTTATACCAATCCAATGATCGTACTGATTTAGAGAGAAACACTCTTTCTTTTTTTAATCTTCCTATTGTCTTTCTTTTAAAAATGGCATTCTTTCTCTGTAAAATTTAAATACCTCATTGGCATCTTTTAAAATATGCTACCTTTTAAATTTTATGGGTTTTAAATGGATTGAAAAATAACTGACTCTCCCTAGTTTCATAGTTCAAACCTGGGATCCCGTTTTGGAGGGACTGAAGCAGAGGTATGCTATGAGTTTGACACTATGGAGTAAGTTCTAGGACATTCTGAAACAGAGTGCAAACCTGTCTTCAAACAAAAGAACAAACAAAATCCCAGGTGAATAAAGAATAAAAAAATAATACATCAAAGTGAACTCCCCTACTCTTGGGCTGCGAGATATGGAAGAGTTAAAGACTACCACAGATAACATTCCAGCTGATCTCAAACCTAGTTTCTCCTTTCTGTTTCCCAAGTGTGTGGATTGTACAAATATAGATCCAAGACTAGAAAGGACTTACTAGCCAAAGAGCTTCATTGTTCATTTGAAGACTGTATTTACCAAAACATTTTATTATTCGTATACAAAACTTATCTCATTTGCATATGGTATTTTTAATAATAACACATGGTTTGTTGCATTCAGATTCTTCTTTTTGTTTTGTTCATCATTTATGTCTTCCTCATAACTCAGAGACACGTTGGGTATTCTTGTGTGAAGGTTTAGTCACTTTTTACCATCATTTGTAAGAATGACCATGGGTTCTCAAAGTATTGACCACTGCAGGGTCAGTGGATAAATCTGTCTGAGAAGAGTACCTTTGGTGTAACTTCATCTTTAAAACTTACGTTTAGATTGATTTATATTTTACTGAAGAATATATTAATTTCGGGCTTTCATTTTCATGTTAATGGGTCCTAGTTATAGAATCACATCTAATTTCCTCCAGGCATGACTAGTTATAAAATAAATTTCCACAACTAATCCATAGTGAAAAAAAACTTGTCTCTGTGCACAGATCTAATGCTTTCTATAATATGGACTTTAATTTGAGCTTCACAAATCCTAAAGAAGAGAACAGCATCACCATCTTTGATAGGAGAGATGAGTCACAGATTAGTTACTAATGAAGATAAATGCAGTAGGCTGGAATGAACTTCTGAAAGGTCATTCTTCAATCATCTACCATAACAGAGATGCTATTTCAAGTAATACATAAAATATGTGTGTATTTTACTTTTTTCTATAAGCCAGACAGTTGTTTCTGGTTGGAGGAAGAAGGTACAAAAGGTCTCCATCCTCCAGTTCCCTGGTTTAACTGGTCTTCTCATCTAGAGTTGAGAATAATTTGCAGTGGGAAATAAAATGAAGAGGATGCACGCGGTTTCATCTTCTGACCACATGGTTGTTTTGAATGACTTCTGTAACCACCCCAGAGCGAATAACAGGGATATGAACAATCTTCAGTCTTTGTTTAAATTTCATTACTATTATATTGTGAATATAATAGTAAGTATAAGCATATTCTTATAATAGATACACCCCATACCTTGAGCCACAAATACATTATTATTGAGAAATAATATATCATTACTTCAGGCTGTGGTTTATTTCCAAGTAAGATGTCTTTATCATTAAAACAAGGTAAAAAATTCCTTTCTCTGTATATTAACCATTTGTTCCCCCATGAAAGATTTTACCATTTAAAGATGAAAGAATATTCAGTGTTTTCTTTTCTTTGTCTCTCTTATCACTCAATGAGCTCTAACTCAATGTTAATTTAATTTAAGACTATGCTTAAAAATATTGGCCATTCTGTGAAGATGCTCCCAGTCTACCATTAAATACATAGGTAGATTAGGAACTTATGTGTGTGATAAATATGTTCAGTGCAGAGCCCAGCCAAGATCAGGACTCTTGAAGTTACAATCATCAAGGTGTTGGAAACCAGTATCTTAAAACTAAAAATTACTTCAGAAACCAAATATACAAGATATAAATAAGTAGACCCATGTCAATAATGTTTTCTTATGTCTCATGCTCCAGTTTTTTCTAGCCTCTGTCTAATATTGATGGGGAAAGGATGAGTGTAACCGTGACTTTGGCAAGGAAGGTTTTGAAGGATCAAGCTTCAGAGAGGTGGTTCATGATCTGCTTCTATCCCAGCTCACCGAACACCCACAGTTGAAAGTACATTTTCTTTCTATCATTACCTGGAACATCAAAGATTTAAAATGTCAAGCTAAGCTCTTGTTGTATAGATAAAAAGTTGAAGTCAGGGAAGTATAAGTTGTTGGTAGCAGCAATAAGTGGTAGAGATAGATAAGAGACAGAGTTTTGGAAATTACTGAAGAGGATTGAACTGTACTCAGATTAGTGATGATGGGTTAAAAATATTACAGGATATTAAGGAAAGACTGACACACTTCTGCTTCTGTTTGAAGAAAACCCACTGATGGCTGTTGGAACTTTGGGTTGAAGAAGAACAAGTGAGCCTTCATCTATACCTTTCCAATTAATCATTGATTTCCATTTCTTTTTTAATCCTGATAGTTTCACTATTATTTTTATATATGAAATGTGTCTATTATAAATAAAGGTAATTGAATAATGAAGGCAAGTCCTGATATCATATGCATACTGAGTAGTTTGTATTTATGCATTTAGGAATCTGTCTATCATCTGTCTAGATACAGAGATAGTGATATATGTGTGTGTATCACACATATATACATTAAAATGATTTAAAAAAAGAAGTCATGAACTTGAGAAAAAGAGAGCAAGAGGGGTGACTGGGAGTGATTGCAGAGAAGAAGAAGAAAGAAAAATTATATCATAATTTTAAAAAATATTACATAAGAAACAAAACTAATAAATAATTAAAAGTAAATAATCTGAAATTACTTCTTTGTTCTAGCCTAATATTTAGATTCCTACCTGAAATTACTTCCTTGTTATAGCCTATTGTCAACTTCCTGTCTGAAGCCCACTTCCTTGTCCTTGGCCAATGTCATATTCCTGACAAGGCTAGAACAAGGAAGTAGGCTCCAGATATAAAAATGACTTTAGGCTAGGACAGGGAAGTTGGCTCAGATATTTTGGTCATCCTGATAAGCCCTTAGAAGCAGTGATCATGGGAGTGCTTATGGAACTTTGCTTATTGCCTTGCTTGTTCTTTGACTATTTGCATCTATTGTATTGCTAGTTTCTCAAACTAGAACTGTCCTTAATACTTGCATGTAATTAAAATGGTATAAAAGCAAAAAGGAAGAGGGGGGATGGGATGGGGGTTTCTAGGGAGGGAAGATGGGTAAAGGGGATGGCATCTGAAATGTAAATAAATAAAATATCCAATAAAAAAAGAAAAAAAGTAAATAGTCTACAGGATCTTCTCAAGTCACAAGTTGAAGGCTAGCTTGGTCTACAACTCAGAGAGTTCATGGCCAGCCAAATCTGTATATAGAAAACCTGTTTTCAAAAGCCTTGCCCCTTCTTCCCAACTAACACACACACACACACACACACACACACACACACACACACACACACACAAATAGAGTTAAAATTGCAGAAAATAAGAACCAATGAAATACTAAGGTAAGAGTTACATTTCATAAACACGATTTGTAATAACTTTGTAACAGGGGTCATAGAGAGGAATAAAATGGTTAAAAGGCACCATTTTATAAGTGAGGAGACAAGTATGCAATTATCAAATACTAAAAAGTGCGACTGATTTTTTTTCCTTAAGCACTGGAAAAGGAACCTGTAGTTTCACCTTATGACAGGCAAGTATGCTATCACTGCATTATTTATATTATCTTTGACCTCTATCAGAGATGTTGAACAGATCTTGAACTTCAATTCTTTTTCCACAGCTTCCCCAGTTGCTATAGATGATTAACTTATATATATATATATAACATATATATATATAACTTATATATATAAGTTATATATATAACTTATATATATAACTTATATATATAAGTTATATATATAACTTATATATATAACTTATATATATATATAACACACACACACACACACACACATATATATATATATATATATATATATATATATATGGAAAAGTTTTGGTTTTTGATATATATTTATATATAGAATAGCTTTGAATTTCTTTCTCTCCTAAGAACTGTGATTATTATACTTAACTTTTGGAATTAATTTTTCCCAGGTTAAGAAAAGATTACATAAGTGTTGGTATTTAGGTAGTTTTCTTCAAAGCAGAGGATTTCTGGTGCTGTTCCTTTTATCCAAGATTTCTATTTCAGGAAATTTTTCTCTTTTTAAATGTTTAAATAAGCTTTTTTAAAAAGAGTAATACTAACACGAAATCTTTTCCTGTAACAGTTTCTAAATTTATTTTGTATCTTTGCACATTTCAGGCCTTTTTAACTACACTCAGTGGGTTTCCGTTGTATTCATTCACTTTTATAACTTGTAATTTCCAACTTAATAATGGTTTTACTGCTTTCATTGTGTTTTCTCAAAGGTTTTCTTTTTAATTTTTATGCCTTTTTTGCTTTATTGAAACATAATATGTCATCTTTAAGCTTTTCAATCTGTTATACTAATGAGATATTTATGGTTTTTTATTTTTGTGATTGCAGAGAGCTACTCATATTAGATTTCTGTTTCTTGAAAAAAATATTTTTCAACTGATATTTCATTGTACTTTTACTGCTTTGGCCTCTTTTCTGGGTTACTTTTATTCTATTAATCATAGAATTAAGGTAGCTATTTACTGAGCTATAGTGTGGGAAGTGGTGGGCGTGTGAGTCAGAGCAGCCTACAGAAGCTATTTAAATCAAAGGCTAGCCCACCTCCCAAAATCTGTTTTAATTTTCTGCCCAGAGATCATAATTTTCACTCCACTTGGGTGTCTGGTTGGTTTTCATTGTTTACTGCTCAAGCTTCTCAATTTACTTGCTCTGTTATTACGAGTGAATACTGTTCTTGCTTTCTCCCCTGCCTCTCTTTCCTTTCTTCCAGTATTTTCTTACCCAGCAGAATGGTTTGAAGAAAAATCTCAGTGTTTTCTCCTGTACCCAATCTTCTGCAATTCTGGAATACATAAAAGGAAATTTTTATGAAAAGAAGTTTTGTTCTAATATTGTTTGTACATGTTCCACCACATGGTGGCTTCAAACAAAGCAACTTTGGGGGCATCTCAGTTCTATGATACTCCGTGGGATCTGTACCATTCTCAAGATAGATGCCAGCCAGTTTCCTTTGTCTTGTGAGAGAAAAAAAATGTTTCCTTATTGGAAAGACACCTTGTGTGCCATCTTATTTGATTAAAGATATGGTTTCAAGTTTTTCCTCAGGTTTTCAATATCTATGTTATTTTAGAGTTTGTTGTGGAAAAGATAGATTTAAACATGTTTGTTCCATCATATTTAATGGAATTACTTCCTATGGTGTAGCTTTGCACAAGACCTTCAAAAGAACTGAGTATACCACACTGTTAACGTAACTAGAGCTAAATGGTTCCTGCCATCCAGGTAGAAGGTATCACTAAAACTGGGTGTTATGATTGAAGAACAAACTGTGTTAAATCAACCATGTAGCTCCCAAGAATACTGAAAAGGACAGAGGGGATAGAAACCAGAGCTTCAGCAAGCATTGTTAGCTTCCTTCAGGAATCTCAGATGAATTCTTGTGAGATCTTTTATTTCTTTTCAAGTCTTCTACTCCTAGAAGCTTAACTTTTCAGTATTCTGTTTGTATTTTAGGCTAATTTTAATTCATTGACTTTGTTGTTGTTGTTGTTGTTGTTCTTCAGCTCATCAAATGATTAGTAAATTGATAAGTTTTTTTTAATTATCCAAGAGGACAAAAATTCTTTCTTTTTCAAAAATTTAAATAATGAATTTAATGGAGTTTTGGAAATGTTTGTTTCTTTTAAAGAGAATAATTTTCCTATGAGCAATTTATTTCCTTCAATTATAAAAGATGTCCTGAGGAAATAACATCAGGTAAGAACATCAGCAATATTAGTATTGACAACCTGAGTTCAGATACCAATATTGGCATAAAAGGCCTGACTCAGTTACTTGGGTGTTCACAACTCAAGCGCTGGAATGGTTTAGGAGCTAGGAGGAACACTGGAGCTTTCTGGCCCCAAATTTGTTTCAGGTTCAGTGGGAGACCTTGTTTCAAGAGTAGAAAGCAGACAGCCACAGAACAGAACACTATACATTCTGCAAGAAAAAAATAAATGTCAGCAAAATTTTAACATAAAGAAGTATTATAAATTATATTAATAAAAATTCCTCATATGCATTATAGACTTTCTTATATGAATATTAGCATGTGAGTTATAATTAAGAGGTTTTCAATGTCCATGTCATATGTTTGATGGCATTAATTTTCTGAATTGAAATATTTATTTTTCTATTAATGCCTAATTTTATTTTTAGAATACAATTAGTTAGAAATATCACATAAACATAGAATGAAATCAGAATTTTCCTCATTTTAAAACTTTACCATTTATTAGATGCATAAAATATTTGAAAAAGAAAACTAATATGTAAATTATATATTTGCATGAGTATCTGTAAAATTTTTACATAGAATTGCTTGAAAATACATATCTTAGAGGAAATAAAATATAATTCTGATAACAGAAAATTATATACGAATGCAGTTAACCTTTGTTCAACATAATCTTTTTCAGATGTTGTTTGCTAGCTATAGTCTATATTCTCTCTTTGCCAATATTATTGATAAAGTGTTGAGTTGTTACTTTTAATGATTATTTTTATTGTTTCCTAGTACAATACATGGTACATATTATGAGAGACCTCATTAATGAAAAAGCAGACACATTGTTACCGGTTGATGTTAAAACATTATTATTTTATGAGGTTTTGCATTGAATAATGAATAAGAATTCAGTTATCATATAATCTATATTTATACAGTATGACAAGGAATAGATAGACTATGAAACAGGGGCATGAATTGTCCACCGATTTGTTACTAATGATAGAGATACCCCAAAACTTACTTTAATTATGAAACCGTGGAGAACATTGAAAAGCCAGGTTTTTGTTTCTTTTTGTTTTTCAATTGCTCTTTGGCAAAAGGTGTGTAATATAAAGAAATGTAATTTTCTTCCTCCTCTGTCACTATCAGTTTTAATTGCTTACTTTTACAGTGAAAAATATTTTTATATTGAAGTGAAGAAAATTATTATAAATGGTATATCACAAAAACAAAGTTTGTTATTCTCCAAGTTTTATTATTGTTTTGCTATGTGAATAAAAATTGTAAACTGTTATCTTTACAAGAGTTCAGTCTGTGATTCTAGGTGTTTGGACTTTACAGAGGCTACTACCTTCCTATAAACATGCAGTTGAACTTTGAACCATTCCGTGTGACCTCCTCAAGAATGGTGATCTTGTTCTTAGTGTTGCTCTGGCTTTCTATATTGCAATACAGTGCAATACTTTGTTTGTCCGAATTTCCTTTGAGAGAAGAGATATTATTATGTGTTAAATTGATGTTTTAAACATTTGATTTAAAAATGAATTTTTATATGTCATATCATTTATAAAGGTAAATTTATTGCTTATATGAAGACCTCTTTTTCATCTTAATGCAAAATTTAGACCTCTCCTAGTGACAGAGGTGTCCTAATAATCACTTTAATGATGAAACCATAGAGAACATGGAAAGGAAAGGCTTTCTTCTGTACAAAGAACTCAAGCCTCAATATGTCACTGAAAATGTATCTTTAAAGTAGTAGTAGTGATATAAATTCTATAAAATATAATTGAAAATACCTGTATTTTAAGATAAATTTGAGAAAACTAAACTCCAGAATCATTAAAATATAAAACATGGTATCCTAAATTTTAAAACAATAAAGTTATATCTTGGAGATTTTTATCTTAATAACAATTTGCTAGGTATATAAATCTTCTACTAAATTGTCCACAGTCCTACATCTGATATAATATTTTACATTTGAATCTCTGCTACTGTTACAGCTTTAATATTTGCTGGCTTGTAATTTTCTACATGAGCAATAATATCTAAATTTCAGCTATGGCCAGTTTTAATTTTTGGAAAATTTGACAAGAAAAAAGAAGAATTATAGCTACTATGACATAAAAAACAACTAATATTGTAATATTCTCTCTTTCTGTGTGTGTGTGTGTGTGTGTGTGTGTGTGTGTGTGTAAGCATGCACATGCATGAGTATGCATACATATATGTGTGTGTGTTTATTGCTGACTGGTGCAAAAAAACGAAAAGATTCCAAATGACTAAAGTAATCAAGCTATGATTTAAACATAACTCTAAAGAACATAATTAAGTTCTGAGAAATTGAATAAAATTAATTTTTAATTACACAGATAGTGATTTTTTAATATTTTCTTGAAGTATTATCAACTGTAGAGGAATTTTGATCCAGGGACATGGTTACTCTGGCAAGGAATTACTTTCAAAATCCTTCTAGGTCTATGTGATCAGCCTGGAATGCAGATACACCAAGTGTCTTTAATCCCTCTGGCTGGAACATAGACATGCTTTAATCCGAAACAATAAAGATGAAGTTAGTTGGTAGAAGGAAGTCCCCATATTTGAATGTAATGTCTACTTGAGGGGCAAAGTGATAAATCAGAGAAAAATTTGACAGAATGTGTCAGAGATAGGATACACCCAATTCTCAGGAGAACAGACAGGAAAGAGACTTCAGAGACCAGCACAGCAAAGGAGGGAGGAAAAGAAGGAGAGAGGGAAGGAGGGAGGGAGAGAGGGAAGGAGGCAGGTAGAAGGAGGGAGGGAGGGAGAGGGAGAGAGAGAGTATGAGAGAGAGAGAGAGAGAGAGAGAGAGAGAGAGAGAGAGAGAGAGAGAGAGAGAGAATGAGAGTGCAGTTTTGCTGGGACAGTTTTATAGAGACAGGTTGTAGGTGAAGACAGAAGGAGCCAGAGAATAAAAAGGCAGAATATTAGAACATATTGCCAGAGTTAGTTTGAGACCAAGCAGAGCAATTCAGTAAGAATCCAAGAGAAGCCAGATTGAATTAGTCAGATTGGAGAGGAGTTCGGGCTTAAACAGCTGAGTTGAACCAGCCAGGGTTCAGAAAGAACTAGAAAAGATGAGCTTATTCAATAGTAAGTTTCAGCTTCTGAAACATTCTAGGCTTAGGTTAGCAGACAGAAGTTACAGCTGAAGCCTTCAAAGTCTGGGCTTACTGAAGATTAGATTGTATGGAAGCTAGAAGCTTCTAGACTTAGGCCTAGGAATAGTACAGAGAAACAAAAGCTCTGGGCTCAGCCCAAACTATGTATCATAAAACTGGGATATGACTCTCATCTCATTACTTAATCTGAGGAAATAAAAGTGGCATTTATATTTATGATCAACAATTATTTGGGTGAAGTGACCCACTTTAAACAACACTTCTACACTTTTTCAAAAACATCATATAATATTAGGTAGAACATTTTACATGCAATGTGTTACATATATACACTTCTTTATGTATGAATACATATTAATAAAGCATATGCTCACATTGTCTTTATTATTGTGTTTACCTAAATGACAATATATAAATCTTTCAATATTTATTTATTAATTAGTTATACATGGTATTCAACTCTAGAAAGATAACTTTAATTACAGCTTTAATACTTGAAATATACATCCTCTTGACTACATAACTTGTATTTATACAAATATTTAATTTCTGAAGGCATATTGATTATAAAACTATTTCCAATGGACTTAATACTCCTTAGAAAATGACTACTCTTTATCTTTAATGTTTATAATGAAAAACATAGGCAAGCACTGGAGAGATGTCTTCTTGGTTAAGAGCAATTGCTGCTCTTGCAGAGGACTAGAGTTCAGTTTTTAGCATCCATGTGTGGCAGCACACAATTTTCTGTATCTCTGTGTCCAGGGAAATGGTTTTCAACTTGTAGGCTACAACCCCGAAAGAGTCACATATCATATATTTATATTAAAATTCATAATAGCAAAAGCAATTAAAAAGTAGCAATAAAGTAATTGAGGGGCACCATAACAAGAGGAACTGCATTAAAGGGTCCTAGCATTAGAAAGGTTGAGAACCAGTGTTCTAAAGGATCTGATGCTTTTATTCTGACATTTGTGGGGAACTATACATATAAGTTCATATGTACAATTAAACACACACAAATAAATAATCAACTTAAATGATTATCAAAAATGAGAAGTCCAAAATTTACAACTAACCCCTAGCCACATACTCAAATATAAATAGATGTGTAAGAAAAAACAAGCTCTCAAAGACATTGTAGGATAATGACATTTCGATTGCTTTTGTTTTATTTTTTCTTGGATTGTTTCTACACAGCTCATTCTTACTTAGTACAGTATAACCATCAGTGGACAATCTTCTTCTCCCATAACTGGATACTGAAGCTCACTGCGTGTCTCTTGGCTGTGAACATAAACCTTGTGTCATTTGGTAATTTGGGAATGTATTCATAATGTTACAAAGTCTTCATTGTCATACTTTGCATTCCTTAAAACCAATCTTCCTCAGAAGAAAAATTACAGTAACTTATTGCTATTAAATTCTGGCATATTTTGTTGATGTCAAATGTACATTCACCTTGTGAGTTCTTAAATGCTATCCCTTTCATTTTATTCTAGTAAACGTAAAATAAGATCATATACTTAATAATATGATTTTAATTACTTTCATTTTGGGTTTATAGGTAAAGTGATCTTGAATCTGTGTTTTTAGTCTTAAGATAAAAGCCAATCCACTGTACCCTTTTATTCAGTAAGTCTTGCACAAGTTTTTAACCTAAATATTATTGTCAAAATGGCTCACAGGTGTGTTTCAGTTGAAAACCAAACAGACTGATACATCTTTAAAGAAATGTACACATTAGTGTGCTCCATCAATATTTTGAAAGCATTTGTTCTTTAATTTCTGTTTTGCCTACTGCTCCTTAATGGAAAGAAAGATTGTGTAATGCTAAAGTTGTGTTCTTCATCACCTGTGGTCTCACCATCACAGAGGAAAAAATAAAAAATCCCTGTTTCTCTTGCTTTCAAAATGGTAAAGCTGAATGGATTCTATTTTTGTTTATTTTCAAGTGTGTACTTTTAAAATCACTCACTACATTGTATAATAGATAATGTTTCTCCAGAAATGAGAACAATGTGTCCTGCACTCATAAATAAAAATAGGACTAATGTTTCTTCCAGCCAAAAAAAAAAAGAATAAAAAATAAATAAAAATATAAAGTCAAATGTGAGGGGGGAATGTTACTGCTCTTTTATTTTGAAAAAGATTGAATTGTGAATAGAATTATGCCTTCTGGCCACTCTAAGAATAAACTATACATAGAATTGAAAATACCCTTTAGGGACTGTGCTAACTGAATTATTCAAATACCTCCCTCAAAGAACAGACCTAAAAATGCTAGTGTTCATCATAAAAGTTGACTGATATGTAATCTATTCTCCATTACGCAATTACTTCTTGCATTTCTGCTCAAGAGTTGACCTTCTTTCAAGCTTCTTGATCTCATCTTTTGAGACCTTCCCATTCTACTGAATGATGTCAGACTACATCTAAAGAAAATTTCTGTTCATTTCACACTTGCCATAGAATTTCTGGCAGTTCCCCATCAAATGAGATAAAACATGAATCACTCACTGACATTCAGGGACAGCACAATCCAATGCAAGGTCACCTTTGACCCATCACTTCATTTATTCAAAGATTTACCCTTCCAGAGCACATGAAAACTCCCTGAATGTAACTTGTGTGACCTCACTTTAGGAACTTTTGAATCAATCCTTATCCTGGATAGATTTTCTCCTCCTCTTGTGTTGCTAGAAGCTTCCTGTATGCCCATAGTAACTGCATTTGCTGAGAACGTCTGTGATTACATCTAGGGAAATCAATTTTGACATTTTCTTCTTGCCATATATTCTTTTGTGTGACCTTTCATGATTTCCTGGTACTATACTTTCTTTTTATTTTCATAAAGTTCTATATTTAAACAGATGACTAGTAGCCATTTTCTTCATCTACAAATTCACATCTTTATCTCAGAAGTTTAGTGTCAATATCAATGTCAAGAGATTAAAATCAAAGTCAATATACCAATTCATCTGATGACAAGATTCTAGGATAGTGACAATTTGAACTGGATAATTTGAATTCTGGATGAGTTGATGCTAAAGAGAATAAGTGACTTAAACATCAAATCACAACTTTTGTTTACTTCTGTGGGTCTGTTACGAAAGTATTTTGTTAAAAATATTTTAACTATTATACTCAGCAATGCCATCCAGCAGGTTTTATCAGTGAAATTTTGTTGAGATTTTTGATAAGTCTAAAACTGATCTGTGCTATGTGACAATTATTATTTATTTCATAGTGCATGTTAATATTTTTACTCAATCATATAAAAAAACAAAAATCTAATTAATTAAATAGATCCAACTTGAAACTGTTTACTATGTCTAATCAATAATTTTTATGTTTAATTCAAAAAAGTTATGATTGTAGTTACTACATTTGTTAGAAAAATTGGCAGATGTTGAAACATGCATGATAGGATGTAAGTATTTATAGTTTTGAGAAAATAAATAATACAGATTTGCCCTTTTTGACTGTTTCATTCACCTGTAACTTTATGATAGGCTATAAAAATTAAAATAACTCATTTCATACTAGCATCTTGGGGAAGATCCCTTTTTTTGGTACCATGAAGAATTTACATTTGTCAGTTAAGTGTGCCAATAAATTAGTGAACCTTTAACAATAATTATGCATTGACTTAGAAGCATCCTGCACATGGGTAATAAAAATAATTTTGTAATAAATTTTGATGAGTAGTTACATGCACAGAAGTATAAACATTTATTGTGGTACTCCTGAGGACATGATTAAATTATTGCTGATTGAGATACTTTATTTGCCAGTGTTAGATTCATAGGCATAAATGTAAAACTTAACCAGCCACTTAATCTACTTGATATCTGATTAATAAGAAATAACTTTCTGAGAATACAAATGGAGCTTTTTACTATTATGTACGAAGAAATTAAAAGACCAAAATTGAGTTGGGCAGTGGTGGCGCATGCCTTTAATGCCAGCACTTGGAGGCAAAGGCAGGCGGATTTCTGAGTTCAAGGCCAGCCTTGTCTACAGAGTGAGTTCCAGGATAGCCAGGGTTATACAGAGAAACCCTGTCTCGAAACCCTCCCCCCCCAAAAAAATACCAAAATTGAATATGTGGAAATAAAAAATAGAGGGCCAAATCACTCTGAGGTTAAAAGTCATATAAAAGCAAAATTAACATTTCCATTTTTAATAATCATTTGGCATTTTTCTTGTATTGTCATGCCTTCCTTTGGATGAATTATTAACACATCTTGATTATGAACATTTCAAGAGAAAATTAAATATAAATTTTGTATTTTATTTTACTTTCAATCTTACAGCATTATGGTTTCAGACACCATTATCTGTTTAACTATTGCATGGAAATAAGGTAATATACACAAGACTCATTTCAGTTAGAAGATTTTGTGTTTATTCTTTGACAGAAGTGACATGTTTGAAGTATGTAAACAACTGTTCATATGCATGTGATATCAGCATTATCTACTACTAGTTGCACTTAATTGTATTTGAAAATTTCAGATATATAGTTATATAATTTCATATCAAGTGAGTTTTATACTAATAATACAGTGTTTACTTTCAGATTTTACAATGTATTCATGTTATATACATACATATATATGATATTTTATCTGATGTAATACAGATAAATATTTATTTGATATGTTAACTTAGTATAAACCATTAGACAAACATAAACAGAAACATATAATACTGTACATATTATCACTTGACATTGTGATTGTAATATAGTGCTTTACTTCCTAAATAGGTGTAGTTTTTTAGTGCTCATATAGCTGCTTGAGATTCATAATACTTATCACTATATGTGAATACATTTTTGGCATATTTTTCAACTTTACCAGTGCTTGGTTGCTTCATGAATGAAAATAATGACCATCACTCATCTCAGGTTATTTTTAGACCTACTGTATCACTCTCTAGAAGTCTGCATTTAAAAGAATGTGCACAAAGGTGTGTTCAGCAAGTACTGACTATTCTTCTTAGTATCTTTTGCAGTTTAATAAACGTGACTGAATAACTTTTTAAAGCAGAGTGGTGGTTTTATCATTGTTCTGTGGACTCCTTTGCAAGGTTGTTACTTGCAGTCTGTTTTTCTCATGGCAAGGCAGTCTCAGAAATCAGGGTTCATCCTTGGTAAGCTTTTATTTATTTATTTATTTTTCAAGAAATTAGTAAAAATAGTGAGTATTTAGCGACCAGTATATAAATGGACATGAGCTTCTGCTATTTTTCTGCTGGTCAAAGTTCTTCAAAGAAAGGAGATACAGATCTTTTCTCAATGGAAAGAAAGCAAATAATTATGGATATCTTTGATAATCAAATACTGAGACAATTCAGTGTTCTATTTAGTGAATGTCAGATTTCACATCTTTTTGTCCACTGACATATTTCTATTGAATTTGGATTCTACTACAATATATTTAATTTAGAGGTATTAAAATGATCTTTGAGTATTTAATTTTATAATTAGTACAGAATTAATGTCCCTAGAACTTAGCCCTAGGCTATTTTTCTGTTATTTGGTGCATACATTGTGGGCTGGGACTACTTAGTACTCAAATTATTAGTGCAAATGGATCCAGAAGAACCACATATCCTTCAACAAAACTTATAGGAGATACATATCTCCAGGATTGTAACATATGAAGTGAAACTGCAAGAGATTTATTATACAGACATATTTCTAAGTAGGGTGTTAAAACTCAAAGTTATTTTGGTTCCAGGAAAAATCTGAGCACAGGTCCACATTCCATGAGCCTTGGTTCTTCATCAGCTCAGTAAACTCAGTGAGACTTTGAAAAGTCGGGCAGTGACAGTGGGATGCAACACCTTGCTTGCTGATAAACTGGTTTCCTCATCTGCCCTTTGCTTAGCCAATTAACTCCAAACTTGGGTTGGTTAGGCAAATAAGTAAGTTTCAAGTGAGATGTGAATCATGGCAATCCAAAAAATAGTTAATTAGAACCTCAAGAATTCAGAGTTTATAACATAAGGTGTTCTAATAAATGGGGTTCATAGCTGTCAAATAACTTGTGAACTGTTGGCTTTAAAAGTGAAAACTCATGAAGTAGTGCTTTATAAAGTACATGAATGGTCATGTGTTAGGAGAGTGTAGGGTGATATAGTAAACATGATCATGCTGTAGGAGAGATTATAGCACCCTATGGTAAATTTATGTTCCAAACATTAGAATATCTGCAAAATTATTTTATATTTGAACTCTTTCTTGGCCAAGATATTAGTTTATCAAAATGTCCTCCAAGTTACACTTACTGTTCATTTTTTGTCCAGTTATAATTATACAGCTGCAGTGTGATCAGAATATCACAACATAATTCTTCTGTACTGCTAGGGTGGCATCTGTCCTGATTTGGTCAATGTGGAGGCCATTGAGACACAGGCCCCTTCAGGTCCAAGATGAGGCCTAAGGTAGGTTTGGTGGAATATTGTAAATTTAAAGCACACAAGATTTTCCTGGAAAGTTGAGACTGACTGAAGCTGCTCTCCCAAACACACATAGCAGCATGTCCTCAACACAGGGATTCTGCCACTCATTAGCTTCACAATTGCTAATAGTTTATTATTTAGTAAAACATTTTTTAATACTATGGTAAACCTTTCCAGTAGCAACAAGCTCTCAAAAGTTCAACTAATGATATTACTACTAAGGCTTGTTTTAAGAATTTTGATAGTGTGCAGGACACAGAGTGCATATCATCATCTGCATCTATTATGGTGTCATTATGAAATCACTCTGAAACCTTGGGACAATGTGCAAAAATGTCAGCAAAAAAGCTGAGTTTCTCATATGACTGACTGATTAATTAACTGACTGATGGAAAGTGATACTAGAAAATAAGAAACTAGCAACATGGAAGACATGTTTTAATTCTAGTCTTCCCCCTCCTCCCCTTCAAACTAGAGTCTATATATATATTCTTTTTTATTCTTTGCTTTCTGCTGTGTTTTGCGGAGAAAATACCACCATGCTACTCTGTCTAACCTGTTGCTACAAAAATCAGAGGGCATTTAAAGTTACTTCACTCTTCTCCTTGTGTCTTCTGAGTACTGTGATTATGGATATGTGCTACCATCCCTGGCAGACCCTACAGATTTTTTTAATGCATTTTTTTCTTCCAGGCTTTCATTTTCTTTTTTAAAAAAATTTAATTATTAATAAATAAATAAATTAATTAATTAATTTTAGGGGTGGGGTTCACGAACACTTTTTGGCTCAACAGCTCCTGTTCTACTTAGCTTCCCTGTTACTGGAATAAAAAACACCGACCAAAACCAACTTGGGGTGGGGAGTGTTTGTTTGTTTGTTTGTTTGTTTTTTTGTTTCTCATCTTACAGCTCCAAATGATAGTCCATCACTGAAGGAAGCCAAGAAAAAAAAAATCTTGACGCAGGACCTGAAGCAGAGACCCTGGAGGAACACTCCTCTCCCTTTGAGTCAGAGTCTCACTCTGCATCCCAGATCATCTGAATCTCACTATATAAGCCAGGCTTGTGAGGAATATGGGGCTAATCCTTCTGCAGTAACCTCCTGAGTGCTGAGATTACAGTTTTGAGCCAACACATCCTATACAACTACATGTCATTCTGAGGTACTAGGAATCAAACCTAGTGACTTACACTAGGCCATCATTCTTCGATTCAACCATGCCCCTAATCCTCACCATCTGGATAGACCTCACAAGACCTTAACCTTGCTTTTTGTGTTGCTATCAGCTGGAAGACCCCTTCTTCCCCTTATTTTCTTACTTAGCTGATACATAAAAACTATGAGACTATGCATTTTAATGGCTTACCATGTGATTTTTTTGTTCAATATCCAGGAACAAATGTGGAGATTGTCTTCAAGCACATAGTAAATAATGAAAAAGTTTATTTATGTCTGAAGACAACTACTCTGAACAGAGGCAAAAGTTAGGAGCATACTTGGGTGGAAAATTGCATATTTTAAAGTGTAAAGTGTTCTTTACAATGAAAATTAAATTGATATAAATAGGTTTATATGTATCAACTATAAAATACATAATTTGTCATGGCTAACATTACATTTAAAGTTTAGACTTCCTATGCTTGCAAGAACAAGAAGAAAATAAAAGCGTATTGTATGTACACATGTACCTAGTACAGGCCGTATCCTGTTAGCCCACTTTTCTCTGTTCCAGAAGTTAAAGACTATTCTCAAACTGACTAGTCTTGAAAATTGTGCTGTTTCAGCAAGATAATAGGTCATAAGACCACCTGCTATTTCTGCTTTTGCAATCAAAGTTACCTTACTCTTCTCAAAGAGTTGACTAGGACAGCTATAAAACAGATATATTAAAGTTACACCCTGTCTACAAATAGGCAAAATGCATGTAATCTTGTTGCTTTTGCCTTTAAGATCCTTGGACTAACGATAGCCAAGAACTTTCTTAGAAAACTCTCTGGTCCTGGACAAGTTATTTATTTATTTATTTATTTATTTATTTATTTATTTATTTAAGTAACAAGCCTATATCTGACTAAAATTAAACCTCGAGTTGGATTGGTAAATCTCTAGTAACACCAAACACATAACACTTTAAGAAGACTGAAGATTTTTCAGTTACTTTTCTATTATTGTGATAAAACACCATGGTCACTGCAACTTATTAAAAAAAAAAACTTTTACTTTGTAGCTTACAGTTTCAGAGAGTCAGAGTTTATGACTATCATGGCAGGGACGATAGCAATTGGCAGGAATGGTGTTAGAGAAGTAGCTGAGATCTACAAGCAGGAGGCAAAGATTACTAATGGAGAATGTAGGGAATGACTTGGGATTTTGACAGCTCAAAGGTCACCTTAGACACACATGCTCGAATAAAGCTACACCTCCTCCAACAAGACCATATCTCCTTCAATGAGGCCACTCCTCCTTAGGCTTCACAAACAGTTCCACCTACCGAGGGCCAAGTATTCAGATCTATCAGCCAACGGGGGCCATTCTCTTCTAAACCATCATAAGAGATTGTTTTAAAAATTTAAAAAGCATCATACTATATCAAAATATGTTCTCCAGAAAATATTAGTGACAGTATTAAAGACTTTAAAGCTGATATAATTGCTAAAATACATCAACACATGCCAATAATTTAAAATAATGCTTTAAATTTATATTATGAACATAGAAATGTTGAGATATTTTTGCCGTTAATATAAATAAAACAATATTTCATTATATTATTTTAGTATTTAGAAACAATTTCATTTGCAAAATCAATTTTGAGTTAGTTATATTCTTCATTAGTTCATCAAAGTCACATCGTCTAATCTTAAACTCCTTGGATTCTAAATAATTATATTTCTATTTTCTTATTCAAAGGTCCCATCTTGGTCATAAGACCATTTTGTCACCATTATAAGCATCTTGAAATAGGAGAGGCCAGATAGTCATAAGGAATTTTGACCTTCCTTTGTGGTTTTAAAAATAATTTCAAAGTTCCTTCACAACTAAGTGTAATAAAAATATAATTGAGAGAAAGTCCGTGCCTTGTCAGAGAGTACAGAGAGTACTGTGGTTTCGAAGAGAAATGTCAACAAAAAAAACAATGAATTGGAGTGTGAGGAGGATGCATATATTCAATCTTTTGGTTTACACAGGGACATTGATGTATTAAAACACTCTCAACGCGAGTCTCCTTCCAGTGGAGGTAATGAGGTCATTTGATTGGTCAGTTGGGAAGGTTGAAAGGCATCAATTTCATGCGTGCCACGCCTCTTCCTTTCCGCTAGGGCGGGAGCTACACAGGAAGTACCTCCCTCACTGAGGGGGATATTGACCGGTACTGGATTAGCCTCCGCGCCATTTTCTTTTGTCTTTTGCCTGTGGTGTAGCTGGTAAGTGCAGTTTCAAGGTTTAGGTTTTTATCAGTAGTTCGCAGAGATTATCTCTAATGGTTAATAATTGGCTGTACAACTAGTTCTAACTGCTTTCTTAGTTAACTGCTTGTCACCCCCACCCCATCCCCCAGGGGAAAGGGACCGTTTCTGTTGGATTTCCCTCACAGTCTAATATCTTAGGATGTAGAGTGATTGTAGAAGAATAATTCTGTTTGAAAAAGAATCGTGACATGATATCCATTTTATTTGTGTTTGTGGAGACGGCCTGCCTGTTTGGTTCATTGATAGTCCAGGTTAGCTTAGACCTCAAAGCATAACTTCTGAGCACTGTGATCCAGGCTGGCCCTGGCACGCACAGCCACAGTTAAAAGCAGGAGGCAGTGAGTCAGGTACACGGCTAGGGATTGTTTTCTGTACTGAGTGATTTGTCCAGTGAAATATAACAGTTTTTATAGAAGCTTACACTGTCTTCTAGAGTCAAGTTTGGGAACCTTGGTCTGTAAAAAAGGCTGGTGAGCTTTGAGCAGTACAGCAAGTGCGTTCTACTCGAGAGTGGAAGATAGCTGTATTAAATGAGCCCTGAACTTTTTTTTTTTTTTTTTATTGCTGTGACTGGCCCAGAAGTCTGTAGAAATTAATTTTTTTTAAAGTCACTTTGTATGAGACAAAGATGTGATGATAGATTATTTTTGGTATGGAAGCAGTTTAGAATTCAAAGTGTTCCCCCCCCTCCCCCCGACATCAGGAGAAGTATCTTCCTGAACTGTGTCAGGCATAAATATGTGGCATAAAAAGTAGACTCAGATTCTGCTTTACTCTTCTATCATTTTATTATTTGATCAAGAGAGAGAATTATAAAAGAATAAGTCTTGGACATATGGCACTTGTATATAGGTTTTAAGTTTGCTCCAAGCTTTTAATCTGCAGTTGGCTTTGTATTTGATAATTCTGTGCACTCTTGACAGTAATTCTGATTATTGGAATCCAAACTTACTTGACTACAGGAGCCGCATAAAGATAACAAATTATGAAGCTGGGATTATGACGTCTGTTTTATAAGGAATGAGGACCATTCATGCTACTACTCAAATTTTCATAGAATGCTGGTATCCTAAAATAGTTTATACTTTGTGCATCAGTATTAATTTACAGCAGTGGAAGAACATAAACAGTATGAATGTGAGCCAGAGGAAAACTTCTTCAGGAAGAAAATAAAAATTTTTACTAGCAATGACCTGGAAATGAGATTTGATGTACATACATTTAAGAGGGAAACGGCTTCAAGAGGGACCCAGAGGAATGCAGCAGAGTGTTAGGAAGGGGTGCTGCTCAGTGGATACTTGGTTGAAACAGGAGATTAATCCCAAATAAGCATGTGTTGGAAGTATTTATGTAAAGAAAAAATTCAGAGCTTCATCTAAGGAAATGATAAAAAAAAATGCTTTCATACATTTCATGACCATTTTACTACAGAAGTAAATATGGTAAAGGTTGGGAAACTAGAAAGAGGCCCATGAGATTATATATTTATATAATAGAAAGAATGCTTAAGAGAGGGGACAAGGGGAGTAATAAAACATTAGAAATGAAAGCAGAAGCAGAATTGGGATACTGAGGGTGAATAAAGGGTACAGAGGTGGGGAAGAGGCAGGAGAAAGATGGAATGGACCACATGAACCAAAGCTAAGTTTGTATTAAAATGCCAAAAGGAATTTTGATGCTTTGTAAGCTAATAGAAAACTAAAAGTACAAAAGGAAGATCTTAGCAAATCTGTGAGTATATGAACTATTCATGATTTTTCAAGGTATATAGCTACTATGGAGTTTGAGTATAAATGTATTTTGTGTTTTGAATAAATGTTTTTATAGTAGTTAACATAAGACTTAGCTAGATAAGATATATATGTTTTTTTTTTACTTAAAAACATTTTTAATTCTACTCTCATACTTTACATCACAACCTCAGTTTCCTCTCCCTCCACTCTTTCCAGCCACCCCTCCCCCACTTCCCATCACCCCCAGATCCACCCCTTTATTCACACCAGAAAAGAGAGAAAAGTAAAAGAAAAAGAAAAAGAGCAGGCCTCTGAGGGATATCAACCCAACATGGCATAGCGAGTTACAATAAGACCAGGCACAAACCCTCATACCAAGGCAACCAAGTAGAAGGAAAGGGTCCTAAGAGCACGCAAAAGATTCAGAGACACCCTCACTCCTGGTGTTAAGAGTCTCAGAATAACACTTAGCTACACAAGCATAACATATATGCAGAGGACTTGGTACAGATCTGTGCAGTGCAGGCTGTGTGGTTGTCACTTCAGTTTCCGTGAGCCCTTATGATCCCTGCTTAGTTGATCCTGTGCTCTGTATGCTGTGTTTTCCTGGTGTTTGTAACCCTTCTGGCTCCTAGATTCCTTCCTCCCCCTCTTCTATGGGGTTCCTCTGGCTCCACCTAGTGTTTAGCTCTGCATCTGCTCACATCAGTTAGATGATGCCTCTAACGACAGTTGAGCTAAGCACTGGTCTATGTGTATAGCAAAATATGATTAGGAATAATTCCATTGATTTTTTTTTGCCAGTAATGTTTGATTCTATCCTGAGTCTCTGGATCTTAAGCCTCTGGTTCCTGACTATCCAGGCAGTGTCAGGCCTGGGCTTTGTGTTATGGTGTGGGTCTGTAATTGGACCAGTAATTGGTTGACCAGTTCCACAAGTTCTCAGCCATCATTAATTACCCCAACACATCTTGCAGATAGGACAGATTGTAGGTCAAAGGTTTTGTGATAAACTGTATTGAAAGAAGTCAGGATGTAGTATAAGTTAAACGTTGGATAGGCTAGTCATGTAGCATGAGGAAAAGTTCTTCCTTGCAATTATTAATTCCAGGAAGGTGTATGTGAATGAGAGGGTGGAGGGATGGTATTTGAACAGTAGTTACTTGTGGTGAACTCAAAATGAAGCCATTTTTATTTTAGTAGTAGAGCAAACTAAACATTAAGAATGTAGATAGACGTATCTTACCAAAAGGATGTAGTTAAGAAAATAAAAAGCAAAGAAGGCAGATATTCATTTGCAACAAAGCAGCATTGATTTGTGTGGTAGAGAAGAGAAAAATAAACTAAGTAGTTGAAATGTGCAGAAATGCAGAGTGAGCCCAGGACCTAGGGTATGCTAGGCAAGGGCCCTGCAGTGATTGCTACATCCGTCGTCCTCAGCTTTTTAAATGTTCTTAGCTTAAAAAGTTAAGAAGTGTAGAAGAAAGCTAGAAATAAGTGAAAATTAGAGACATAATCCTGGCTTGTACAAAATAAAAATATGTCGTATTAAAGAATGATGCTGAGAGTGAGCAATTGACAATGCCTAAAGGGACACACGAAAGAGAAATTAATTGTCATTGGACACTTAGGGGAACATGCTTCAGAAGCATCAATTGCAGCTCCAGTTTAGGAATCTACTCAGAGTAGTTTTGCAGCTTAAACTAAGGCCTTCCCTAAGATGCACACTTCACCAGTGCAGGGAGTCTCCAGTCACTCAAAAGATACTTAGTTGAAAGTGCTTGACTGCTAGAGAGACGCTGTTTCATTTTAAAAGTATACTTCCATTAGCACCCAAACAATGCCAGCAACTAGGAAGAAATGAAGACATTTTAAAAAATGAACATTAAGAATAAAATGTACTTTAACCCAAATGTGATGATTTGATGATAAACTCTTAAACTTTTTTGAAAGACAGGATAGATGAGATTTTAATCCATACTGGACACAGCACATTGAATCCATTTTCCTCTTAGATATAATGAACATATAAAAGAAAAATTAGCACACTGATAGAAGTCCCCTGGATTGTATGATGCACATATAAACTGGCCTGCATCCAGTTGAGGCTCAGAAGAAAAGTACTTTTATGTTCTTTAGTCACCATTTATCTTTGGTTTCTAATTTTTATAGAATGCTGTTTTATGATTGAGGGATGTCTATATTTAAACTCATTGGTGGGGAGATAGTTCTGTATTTACATATTATTTTGTTGGTCTTTATCCATGAATCTTCAAACCCTAAAGTGGTTTAAAAATGTATACCTTTGTAAATCTTCTCTTCATGTCTCTACCCATCTCCATCCCTTCATTTAGTAACCCCTGCCCCCCCTTTGTAAAAAATGAAAACTTACAACAATTAAATGCCTGATGCTGTCCTATATATTAACTCATAACATATTACTTCAGCCTTCTGCAGTAAGACTTCTTAGTTAGGGTTTCCATTGTTGTAAAAAGATACCATCACCAAAGTAACTCTTATAAAGGACAACATTTAATTGGGGCTGGCTTACAGGTTCAGAGGTTCAGTCCATTATCATCAAGGTGGGAACATGGCAGCATGCAGGCATGGTGCAGGAGAAAGAGCTGAGAGTTCTGCATCTCGTTCTGAAAGCAAACAGGAGAAGACTGGCTCACTGGCAGCTAGGAAGAGGGTCTCAAATCCCACCCCACAGTGATATACTTCCTCTAACAAGGTCATTCCTACTCCAACAAGGCCACACCTCCTCATAGTGCCACTCCCTGGACCATACATTTCAAATCTCCATAGCTTCTTTTAGTTATTTTAAATACAGGCTTAGCATTTAATTTGCAAGTGACAGAAGCAGACCTAAGCAGTCTGAGTTCCTAAGTTAAAACTAGGTCAAGTGCCCAGGAGGTTCTTTCCGAGTCATGTTTTTAAATACAAATATACACAAATATGAACATATATTCATAACTTTTTCATTTTTACATAACTAATTTATCTTTTACACTTCTGTGTGCCTTTTTGGGAAAGTTAACTACATATTGTGAAAATACATTCATTTTTGTGTAGCAATCATCCCGAAGCTTTTCTTTTTTTTACAGTTATATAGTAATACTTTGTTGTGTGAATATGTTTTGGTGCATTTGAATAGTTTTCTTTTGATAAATACCTGACTTAATGGTTCCATTTCTTGAATATGCTTTGGTTAACTCTTCACCATGTACAGATAAATAATTTATTGATGTACATGAAGTAATATGATGGAAAGCATCAGATTGAATAGTCTAATCATATACAGGTTCAATGATTAAATCTGTAAGCAGGGAGTAGAGGATATATGCTGTAAAAATGAATAATTCAGGTTACACACAAAAAATTAAACTTATTGCCATGGACAGTGTGAGATTAGTACCATTTTTGATAGGAAAGGAAAAGAACAAAAAATAAATACTTTAAGAAAATAAGTCATGGTAAATTGAATATGGAAAAATGGAAGTCAGGAAGACCAATTAGGGAATACTGGAATAATACAAACAAGAAATGATGAGAACATCTAATATAATTTTGGTTTTTAGAGCAGAGAATTCAAAAGAATACATTTTTTTATAGAGTAAATGTATGAGTAGAGGGAATGAGGTAATTTAGAAATAACTTCTTGATTAGAGAAACAAATACGAATTTGGAAGGAAAATGGGAAAATTAATCTTAATGTTGATTTGTCTATAGGCCAGGCCAATTAGTATATTTGGATCACAGAGTTTAGGTACTGAGTTGTTGACTACAAGGTAAAGTTTTAGAGTTCACCAAATTCAGTAGTCATGAGAGTGAGGATGAACTTTAAGTTATAAGGGCAAAGCTGATAGAGTTTGGAAAAAAAATACCATGTTAAGAAAATGAGAGATCCAAAGAACATGGGGGCACAGTTAAGGAAGCTGTCATAATAGTGTTATAAAATTAATATGCTTATCAGTATTAATTTTTATGTGAGTTAAGAGAAAATGAAGTCTAGGAAATTTATTAAACTGGTTTGTAGTGTTCCCAGGGTGTGTACTGTAGATACCTGAGCCTATAGTGCAAATACAGACTTTTAAGATCTTGTACATTATTTGCAAGTGACAGAAGCAAAATAATGTACATCTTGTACATTATTTTGTCAAGTACTATGGGACTGAGCCTTCTTAGTTTGAGAAGTGGAGGTGACATTGAGAGAGCTGTGCTGAGTTGATATCCGTAGGGGTTATTTGAGCGATACCTGATAGTATATGGAATAAGAGTGTCCTTCTGTCTCCTGATTACGCTAGGAACCACCAGCTGCTGCTGTTTGACAGAAGTCTGTGTTATCTGTTGAATAGGGATAAATTAAGGTCACTTATAAAACTAATGTTCAGAAGGTCATATGATAAATATTCTGTTACAGAGAAAGAGTACAGCTGACCCAGTGCTATCGTATTGGAGATTTTTATGTTGATAAAAGTGAGGAAAAGAACTTGTGACTTGATGGTTCCTTCCCTCCCTCTCTCCCTCCCCCTCCCCCTCCTTGCTCCTTTGCTCCCTTTCTCACTTTTCCTCTCCCCTCCTCCTCTTCCCGTTATACCCCTTTGTGTGTGTGTGTGTGTGTGTGTGTGTGTGTGTGTGCATGCAAGTCTGTGCACGCACACATATACGCATACGCACATCTGTTTTCTGACTGTGTGTGTAACGGTCTGAAACAAGGGTGGTTTCCAGAGAAAAGAGTTTCAGAACCTTAATTTTAAAACACAGCTAACAATTCATGACAAGGCCTACAGCCTAAGTGACCTGTATTCCCAGACAGTTGCCCCTGTCTTGACCCTGTTTGTTTTGGTTCAGTTGTCTATGCCCCTGAGGTGAAGCAAAAATAGAGGACAATTGGGAAGCCAGCCATGGACTATAAAATAAGCCTTCAATTGTCATTTTAATGGGTCTACCATTTACCATAATTTAATTTCCTTATCCCCAAAGAATATATCTTGTGTTATAAGTTCACAAGGTGACACATCATCCAGAAAACTATTTATTTTTCCTATCTTTTTCACACAAAGACTAAGATTATTCTTGCAACAGTAATCAAGACTTTCTGTCTTGGGTTTGCAAAGAAAATGCATTCATCTGTAGTTGAAAGAGAAAATTGAAATTCTGCTACAGATGATAAAGCACATTCTCCTCCTCTTTCAATTTTGTTTGTTCGTATCAGCTGAACTGCATTAATAAAAGCAAAGGATGCCTGTTGCTAGTCATGGCAAAACTGACATTTGGTCGCCTCAGATTATCTGAGGTATCAGGAGGTTTACTCCTTTTGTGGAACCCTGTGCTTTTAGGTTTCTTTCTCTTGCTTCCCTTTTCTTTAATTAATTTATGGTTTTGAGTGCTAGATGGTATGAAACGAACCAGTGAAATAGCCTCTAGACAATTTTACCACTAGCTTTTATAGCTGAGCAGCTGTGAATCTTCCAAAAAAAAAAAAATGATCTCAAGTATGATCGGCCTTCCTATCTGCTTACTGTAGCCATTTAGTCAGCATTACTGATGAGTGGTCTCGGAAACAGTCCAGTAGGCTCATTAGGATGAGTCACTCTAGCTTTAATGATTGATCGCATGTATCTACTGTGTTAGCCATGAAATGACTGCTGTGTACACTCACTCATAGTACAGCCATCACAGTAATAAAAAGCATCCCAAAAACGAAGTAGGCAGGTGGTTTGTAGATAAAATACTATAAACGAAAATATGTATACTAAACTTTCCTTTTTCTCATAAGATTGTCTCTCGTAGCCATGCCAATTGGGAAACTATAGTAAAATTTAAAGAGGAAAGGCTAAGACCAAGGACAATTTTATATTCATAGGTACTTAATAAAAGGTCTTTTTTAGTCAGACCTATAACAGGAAGTCAGTGGCACATGTCTCGGCAAAATAAGTTTAAATCTGCTTTTTTGGCATACTTATCTAGAGGCCTTATGGAGTTTCTCTTTCCTCTAAATTTAGTTTTGTAAGGAGATGAAATTAATTGTCTCTGAGTTTTAATTGGTAGTGATGGTGTTTGGAAAAAAGGCTTTGAAAACAGTCAGCTCAATTTCAAGTTGAAATGTAATTATTTTCTAGTTAAGTGTATTTTAATTAACAGTGTTTCCTTTATTGAGATAAAAAATTCATATAGCCTGAAGTTTATATAATGTGAGGAACCTTAAAATATGTAATATAAATATATATTTGCATAGATTTGTATCAAAATGTCAAATAAAATAAAATGCAACATTATTAATATCTATAATCCTTTATCTGTATGTTTGTTTAAATTTCATATAATATATTTTAAGTCTATTCATTCTTTACAAAAAAACTCCTTCCATAAACTCCTCCCCTTCACTGCCCACCTAACTTCATGTTTTCACTCTGATCAAACAGCAACAAGGAGTCCAGTTTCTTTCGTTTGTCTACTCCTGGCTGAAGGGCCTGTTCTCTAGTGTAATCAATGTGCTAAGTGACTTTCTATCAGAATGTCATTCTTCCTCATACAGCAGCAATCTAATGACATTAGATCCTTGTCTAATAGGTGGGGCTTTGTGTCCACCCTCTTTTCTCTATCCTAGGATTGTGACTGGCTTGAGTTTTGCAGGTCATGTACACGCTATCACAGTCTGTGTGCATTCATGTGCACATCTTTTGTGTCAGAAAAATACTGTTTCCTTGAAGTCATTCACTAGCTCTTGTTCTTAGAATCTCCCAATGCTCTCTTCTGCAGATATCTCTAAGCCTTGAAGGGAGTGTTGTGTTATAGAGATTCCCATTTAGACCTGAAAGTCTCTAATTCTCTGCATGTTGATCGGTTGTGGATTTCCATATTCATTGCTGTTTATTAATAGGAGCTTTTCTGATGAAAGTTGAGCAGTGCTCTGTTGTACAGGTATAGCATAAACTATTAGGTGTCATTCTATTGCTATGTTCTTTTAGCAGAATAATCACAGTAGGTGTTCCCTTAGGGCCCATGACCTAGCCTAAAGTTTTTGGCCTCATTGACAGTGATAAGCATGTGTTCCATCTCATGGAGCAGGCCTTATATTTAAAAAGTTGGTGATTTCAATAACTTTCATACCGCAATTGTGCCATTGCACAAATAGGCATATCTGGCTGTGTTGGCTGTTGATTATAGATTGCAGCATTAATAGCTGGGTCACACAGGATTATTTCTCTCCTGAGATATTATATAGAGTACCCCACCCAGCCCTGTGAATCCTAGCATGTAGAGATAAAGCTTCCAGTTGAGCATCAGCTAGATTTCTCCATGCTCTCTAACATAGGTATCCAGAGTCTTAGTAATAGGATCTTACTGTCAAGTTCTTGGGGTAACTGATAGCTTTGGCATAGACTTTAGTTTGGGGGTAGTTGCTTCAGTCCTGTCTTGACCAATTACTCATATCCCATATTATTAGCTAAATTCTACTTGATTGTTTTATCTGTAGGGAAAAGTGAACTCTAAGTTTTATTTTTATTTTGTTCTATAATTTAACTGTGCCTCTGAGCTATAATCCTCTGCCACAAGTTCTAACATGCTGGGATTATAGACAAGTGATGTTGTGCTTGGCTTTATTTTTACTTTAAAAAGCATAGGTAGCAATTTTTCTTAAATTGTACACCTTTCTTTTGCATTACCACTCCTGGTTTTGAAATTCCACATCTTTGACTCTATTCAAAGTTTCTTGCTCAGATTCCTTCTTGTCCTAATGGAAGCTCTAGCAAACTTCCGCATTCTGAGATTTCATTTTATTCCACCATCCATGCTGAAGCTTCTACAGGAGCCAATCTTGCTTGGCTCTACTCATACTATTCTGAAATGATGGACCATATTAACAAAACATTTGATAATTTAATCACTGATTCAGAACTCAAGCTTCAGTGCATTTTTCCAATGTTTTTGTTGTTGATGTTTCTTTCCTGGTCTTGTACCTGAATCTAAGTGAAGGATAAAGAAATTTGAAGGAGAGAGTTCTGTTTTTAGTTCCCAGACTAGCACAAGTAAATATTTATAACAAGAAAAGTTCTACAACAAAGTATAAACAAAGCATTGTATAAAAGGAGAGTGGATCCAGCTGACTAGAATAGTGGAGATTACTTGTCTTATTATTTTTTTTCAAAACATTTTCTAGGAAACTTCCTATAAATGGAATTTTATAGCCATTAAATATGAAAAATCATAGACTAAATTCCCTTTACGGGATCCTCATTATGTTCTTACCAAGTTAAGTATCTAATATCACCTTCACCCAAGAAAACTGTATAAATTTGTAGATATCGCCTCACTTTATTTGATCTTGAAAATGTTTTTTACAGCAGCAACGCAGTCCAGTAATGGTTGTGTCATAATGACACGTTGCAAACTTGGTTTACGAATATATAGGGTTACTTTAATTTTCTTTCTGTATAAGGAATCTTTTTCTTCTTTTTTTTTTTTTTATTTAATTGGATGCTTATATGAGGTCAAAAACTAATTTGGAATTAGAGAGTCAAATATTTAGAAGATCACATTTCCAAACACCCAAAGCTGGTGGCAGCTCCCCACAGGAGGCAATAATCTATGTTTGCATGGGCTTCAGTTTCTGTATTGCGGCCAAATCAATAAACATCTCTTGGTTAAATGTGTTACAGACTGAGCAGTTAATATCAGGAAGAAATAGGAAGAATCAGAAATGTGCAGACTGTTGCACTTGACTTCTCTGGGGAAAGATGATCTCTCCCTTTGGTATTGGTATTGATATGTTAAGTTGCTGTTCATTAGAGCATTGTGGGTTTTACTCAGTCTTGGTTCTTTCAATTCAGTTTTCCCCAGAAAGACATTTAATGATAGCTAAAAGTACATTTAACTGAAAAGGGTAAGAGAGTAAGGAAATGAACGTATATTAGATGTCCTTTTATACAGAATGGTAACAAAAGAAATATTCTTACATAAGAGACCCATTTTTTCTTCACTGCATCACAATAGCATGCTTGCAATTTGAGTTGGTTCTACATTGGTTATAATAATGCTCAGCTTGCAGGAGCTGCTTCCTTGAAAAGTCTGTAGTCGTTTCAGCTTGTACCGTCTTTTGTCGGTGATACTGGCTGAAAGAAAAGGTAGAGAAGCAAGACCTGAACAGACTAACCAGTAATATAGTATTGCACTATATTCCTTGTCAGTTCTGTATTTCAAAGAGATATTAAATGGAATCTATGATTATATTTTTGACCAGGACTCACCAGAACATTAAGACTTTCATCATCTGTGATATAAAAGTGTGTTTTATTCACCTGATTATTTATTATTAAAAGCGCAGTATACTCAGGTGACTTAGTATCTTCCCCTAAGTTCCCAAATGTCTCTGTGCTCCTCCTTTTTTACTCCTCTCTTCTGTATCATCTTCTAAACTAAAATAAATGAAGATCTTAAACCATTTCTTGATTGCTTCTATTTTTTCTGTAAACTCACCTTATGGTCATTTTGTTACCATCTGTATGTTAACATCTTCCCAGGTCCTCTACCTGACCTGAATCTTTCTTTAACTTGGTCTTCAGAGTAATTTGCAGTTATCTATCTGCATATACTCTCAAGTTTTTGGTTATTACTACTGAAGGTTTCCCTACAGTGTTCTATTGTTTTAACTGCTATCATTTAACTACCCAAGTTGAAATCATTCAATCAGTCAACAAACGAAATGACATGACACACAGTATTATTCTTGGTCTCATGCCCTACATGAGAAAAATGTTTGTCTGCAACTTTATGTATTTATCTGGAGTCTGACCACTCTTCTATTTTCAACAGAACACTCTTAGTTTGTTCAAGTATCAGTTTGTTATGCTTCACAGATTGTCCTGGTGAAAGTAGCAGTCATCTTATCCTTCTTTTCATCTGTTAGCTGTGTCTAATATCTAGGATCCTTGAGAAGAGACACAGATTGTCTTTGTTTTCTTCTTTTATATAATAGAAATCTAAACTGGCCCAGCATAGGAACCATACACATAGGCATGTGGCAATAGTTAAGAAGTAAATGAACAAAGCATCATTTATAATATTGCGGACCATGCTTAGTGCAGCATCTTTTGTGTTAGACTGGGCATTAGGAGTATGATCATAGTCATCTATTATTAGTGTCAGCCATGTGGCCAGATCTTGCATTTAGCAGTTAATCTCTCATTGAACAGAAGCCAAATATTTGTAATTATGAAAATATGGCAAATACTGAGGAAGGCTTGCACTTAGTTTTATGCTCTAATGTACCACAGTGACATAAATATTTAATACTTATTACAGATTCTACTTTCTGAGGGATTATATCTAATTCTGTTACTCCTGTACCTGGGCTCACTGGCAGAGAGGTATGGATACTTGGGGAACCTCTCTATTGTCTGTGGTACTGATACTTCATTCTTTGCAAACATTTCTTTATAAAGATAATAGAGTCTAAATTAGTCAGAAAACACTGAGTAATATAGAAACAGAAAAGAATTATTCAAAAGAAATGACAATTATTAACATTTTGTATATGTCCTGTTTATTTCACTTGTAAGATGCAAGCTAAAGTAGTTGAAATAATATAAAAACTGTGGACTGCAAACACCAGGGCTGGCAGAGTAATGATTCACCTGAGGCAAGAAGGAAATCTGGTTGAACACATCTCAGTATCTGGTGTTGGTTCAACTTCTAGAATCTGACACTAGACAGTTTATTTTAGGCATATTTAAGTACAGTACAATTTTAGGAAAAGTTTTTGGGTTTTGGTAACAATTATCTCAATCCCATGAACACAATAGAACTTAAATGTGTGACTATATCAAAACTCTTTGGCATAGTGCCTGTGACCTCTTGCATATAAAGATGGGTTCTATAGCTTAAGGGCCTTGGGGAGGATCTGGTGTAATACAGATAACTTCGAGTACACTAAGCTATAAAGTACATGTAACATCTCCAGTAAGGATAGTTTCTAATGACTGTGAAGCAACACTCAAGATCATGGTCTAGAGAGTCTGCTTTATGTGTAATATTCTGGGAGATTCAAGTGCATCCTACCCTATAGCTAGCATGGGTCACCAGGTTATTAACTACATCCACTCCCAGCCTTATGGGCAAAAAACAGGTATGCATCTCTTTCATTGAAGATATAACCCTGTGTGTTTATATTCCTGGTTTTCCTAGTGTTTATCTGTGTGCCCAAGGACCTCATGCCCTTTACAAACAGTTATAAACACTGTTTGTTTTAGAGGTCTTTGCTTTTGGTTTAAATAAGCTTAATAAAATAGCTGGTGGCATTTAACTTTCTCATCACATGAACCATAGGCACTGCTTTTATGGGAAATTTCAAACTACATTCTATCTGCATTACCATTACATGGTGCTTGATATATGATACTTGTCTTCTTTCCATACTTTCCAGCCATATAATGCTTGTGAAATAATGGCTCAGGAGTCTTGTATACCTTGTTATACAGTTCGTGATATGTTAATAAGACGAAGCAGTGAGGCATTGGAAAATGGAATTTAGTGAATTAAGTCAATAGTTGGAACAAGCGAGTATCCTAGACTTCAAAAATGGTAGAATGAATAGTACTATGCTGTCATATTTAATAGTCAGAGGGAGAATTGCATTCTAGCACTGCTTGTGACAAAACCTAAGCCTTAAGGAAACTGACATATACAAAGTAGAACATGTGGAGCTCCAAAGGAGAGGCTAAAATTTCTAGTTAGAGGGAATGGAGTTCATATGACTAGTGAAAAAGGGAAAGGGGGCTGTTTATAAGGATAGTCTATCTAGATGTACCAAGCAGGTTTTCCTTGATTTATTTAATGTAACAGGATCATTATAAGAATGATAGAAAGTACAGAAAAGTAGCTGCTATGATTATCCTTTTGTTTTTTTTCTTTTGTTTTCATTTAGTTTTGTTTGTCTTTGTTTTTTGTTTTTTTTTTTTGTTTTTTTTTTTTTTTTTTTTTTTTCTTTTGTTGTTTGTTGTTGTTGTTTTAAGACAAGGGCTCACTATGGTAGCTCTGGCTGTCCTGCAGTGAAACCAAGCTGGTCTTTTGAGCTCACAGAAGTCTCTGCTTCCCAAGTGGTGAGATTAAAGTTGTGTACCATTATGTCCAGATGCTGCTGAAATGTCCTTGGTACTTATTTTATGGTACTCAAGGATGTGAGGATAGAGCAAGAGGAAGAGGGACACTTGGAATTGGATGAAATAGAAATATGAGTCTAGTAGAAAAGCAGTATCAAAGTAATATGAAATGGTTAAGAAAAATATCAGTCTTCCCATCTTTGCTGTTATCTGAGGCATTGTATATACTTTTATGAGTAGAAGACAAATATTTGCAATGAATGTCCAAATTTTAAGCTGGTGTGAACAACAATAGAAATTCAAAAGGCCAAGATTCAAAGATGACTTACTTTCCTTAGGAATTCACTTAAGTCTTAGAGAATGTAGGCACACTGTCAAGATACAAATGTCTGTGTCTCCGTGGAAGTCCCTGAGCTCTTATGCTAAGTACTAAGGGGCACCACGTTGCTATTCCTATTGTGCTTCTAATGCTCAGTACACAGCATGGGAATTATTGCTTATCTGTAAAGTTCGGATTGTCACTGTGAAATGTTGTTTTCCAGATGTTTGAATCATTAAAAGTAGTGTCAGCACAGCAAGCAGGCATGCCATTTGGGCCATCTACATTTTCAGCAGGGGCTGGCAGCCTACTGTTTTTTTTTTTTTTTTTTTTTTTTTTCTTTCTTTTCCTGATTAATGGTTCCGAATAGAAATGAAGCATTTCTAGGAGATGACAGAGGAATCTTTAACCTGGCCACCTTTCTCCTTTGTTTTTATTCTCCTGCCTGTCTTTATGAGGCCTGCAGAGGCAATAACTAATTGCATAAGGGAACTAGGGAAGAGTCTGGTATAAGCTTCTTGTCTCTTGTGTTTGGATTAAATCACTATGACTTGATAGTCACACCTCAACATGAGACATTTTCTTTTATGTGTGGTTCTTTGTCCATGATATTTACAGATTCTTACAAAACTTAAATAGTGGTTGGTAGGCGGGGTTCATATGAAGGATATGAGGCAACTTATTTTTCCCATTTTTTATAGTTCCACATCCATTGGGACTAGAAGAAAATTATGCCTTTTAAGTCTGCAGTCTTTTTTTTTTTTTTTTTTCTGTGTATGCTCCTAGGCTAGGATGACACAATGAAGAACGCCCAGAAAAATTGCATCAAATGCTTAAAAACCTTCCCAGAAAGCCAAGCAAGCAGGTGGATTTGGAAAAATGGGATCAGTTCCTCTCTTTCCTGTATCTTTCCCCTCCTTCTTCCAGTTTTCTTCTTTTATTAAGCCCTTCTCAATGTGAAGCACACATAATGGGGCTTCCTTCTATTAGAATTGTGGTGCTAATTGAAGAAAAGAAGATGTTAGGGCTTCCTATTGCTTGGAAGACTTCTTCCAGGAGTATAAAATACCCATCTGTGAATTTTTCCCACAATTAACAGTTCTTTCCCGTAGGCAGACTCCTTGCATACAAGATTTTTTGACCAAATATTGTTGGTCCATATGGAGCTTTTCCTCACACTGAATTTGTGGTTTATTTTACTATTTGAAAAACTTAAAGTAGATTCTAGGTTCTTGTCTACTCTTGTTTAAGAAATAATTGCATATATCATTGCTTTTGCTTTCTGTAAATTTTTGTTTGAACATATATTGCAATGTTTAAAATTACATATTTATATTTAGATGGATGTGAGCCACTATGTTGTTGCTGGGAATTGAACTCAGGACCTCAGAGCCATCTTTCCAGCCCTCATATTATGACATTTTAATTTATTTGTTGTGTTATTCAACAACTAGTTAGTTTTCATGGCTCTTTTTCATTATCATAGAACTCTTTTAAAGCAATCTGTATTTTTTTTTAACTTAAATAAACATAGATATGTACATATTGTATATCTAAGGAAGATTTTAAGTCCGGTTTCTTTTTTTTACTGTGTTCATAGCTGCATTTGTTCATATTTTTAAAAGTGTTTTCTCATGCTTCCTTCTCACCAAGGAATCTGGCATATGAGTCATGTTAAAGCTGGTTCCTATAGCTCTCCTTAGGCTCACATGAAGTTTGGTGTCTTAGGTAGTTTTTACCTCTTTATATGTCCATGGGGACAAGTGTCTCAATGTGAGATGTGACGATGGCTTTACAATTGCCAGTGATTCCTTCCAGCGTCCCTACTGTGCTCTCCTTTTCTTTGAGAATCTTAAGTATGGTTCGTAGACCTCAGAGATGGCATGGCAAAATGCTCAATAGTTGAATCAGTGCATTTATTATGACATGAAGAAGTCTCTGGACCTGGAAAACTACTGTAGAAAGGCCCCATTGAGGGAAACTTTGCACACTGTTCCTTTGGTACTTAGCCAGTGATGATGACATGGGATCCCAACCCAAACTTTTCTACCATTTTATTATCTCTCCCTACATTATGGACTTTCCTTTCTGTTGGAAAAAAAATTAAATAATGAAATAAATGACAGAACAATTGACAAATTATCCTTCTTAAGTAAACTTTTGCCGATTTTATTGTAGAGCATGAATTTGTAGAAAGGAAGAATTTTTTTCCACCCTAGTATCTGATAATGTGGAATCACACTGTTGTGCATATATTTACTGGTTTGCTGATATTTCTTAAATAGATTAATCATTTTATTCATTTAGTAAATATTAAACACAAAGCACTGCATGCATATAAATCTACAACATAACTATGAAACAGTAGTATATTAAACCCAGCTATTTGTATTTCATTTGTAACATGTCAGCTTTTCTTGTAATAGTAACACTTTATATGTAAATATTTCCTATTGAGAAGAAAACACTAAAGACTGTAAATTAGCGAAGATGTTATTTAGGTAAATTAAGACATGATCAATATATAAAGTAAAATATTAAGTCTAAAATGTAGTTTGGGGAAAATAGGAGGTAAAATCATGTCTTTCTAGAATTAAAAAAAGAAAAAGAAAAGAGGAGAGTAATTTATTTCTACTTAGTTAGTACTGCCCTTACCTAGAGTTCAGTCTTGGATATGAAATTGACTTTTATGGGATTTTTGCTTCATTTTTTTTTGTATTGCGGTATATTTTACCTTTTTAGAAACATTAAGAAGTAATTGGACTTACTTTGTTTTATTTAAAACTACTGCCTTAAATCAGACTGTCATTGTGAATCATGCATTTTAAATGTGTAAGAAATGCAGTCATTTTCCCATTCTACTGTTCTTCACAGGTAATGAGAAAATAGTGCACAATACTGATGGGATGCAGGTAGAAAAGGGGCTAATGATGGGAAATGACAAGACTCTGCTGCATAATTCCTCTGTATTATGCAGGAGACTATTTTACATGGTATTGACAGTAGTGCATTCCTTATAGCTATATGTAATATTATTTGGACTAGAAAACTATATGCTGTACTGGGAAAAAGATACCAGAACTATGTCTTGTTTAAGCCTTAGTATAAAAGAGAGAAAGTTGAGACTGTAGGCTCCTTGTATCAGAACATTTCATGATATATTAATGTAAAGTTTAGTGAAACCATAAATTCAGTTATAGTACAGGTTCAATGAAAGCCATAAACTTTGTGCTTCAGGGTAATTTATCAATTCTGTGTATCTATTGGCACAGTTTGTACTGTCACTTAGATATGTTACAGGTAGGGTTGAGAAAATCAATCAACCTTTTTCATCTTTAGTCTCTTTTGCCTTTGAGATGTGGCAGGAGTACATGGTAAATAAACCTCCAAGCAAGCTAAGAATTCTTTCCCTTTATCCTTTTACAAAGAATTGGAGCTAAGATTCCAATGACCATGTGAGCTTAGTAGTATAATTTTAGCTTGTGAAGTGATATTCCTGTTATCTCAAATACTTATCTAATATGTTCTCATGCTTCAAAGTAAAATAAATTCTGCTTACCATTTAATATGTTGCACCAGCCTCCTTTTTCCAACATTGTTCAGTAATTTGTCCAGCATAAGAACAGGAGAGAAACACATAAGAGAAATAGAATCCATGTTAAAGGATGTGCTTAGTTGCTGGTTTCTATTTTGTAGGGTATTTTAAATTTTATTTTTTGTTAGATGAACATGTGTATTTTATACATTTGCCTAATTTTAAATCTCTTGCGATAGTTTTCATTATTACTTTATTTGAAATAATAATTTCAAACTAAGTTATGTAAGTGAAATATATTCATTGTGTATGAGAAACTGAGTGTGTAGTGAAATGTATCTGAGAAAATGAGCATTTTCATATTACTGCAGTATGAGTCTTCTGATGATGAAAGACAAAATGAGTCTATCATGTGTAAACATTAGTCAGCCTTCACCAAACAATACTTCTTACTGATTTGAAATTATTGTTAAGAAATGGAGTTGGCAGACTGGCATTGTACTATGATCATCAGTTTTTTTTTTTTCCAGTAGTGATTTTGATATTCGCAACTCTGTAGTATAAATAATGAGTTGTATGTCAGCATAGATAGTTTTACTATTTAAAATGTCTTAAAATTACATTTATTTATTTGTGCATTCCTGTGGACACAGGCATGGCTCAAGTGGCGGTAAGAGCCTTTGCCCTTGTGTTTTTTGGTGGTCAAACTCAAGTGGTTCAGCTTGGTGACAAGTACTAGCTGAGGCATCTTGCCTGTCCCTTCTTTTTGGTACTTTAATGAGGCTTTCAGGATTTTCTTTTAATGAGATACTATTTGTAATCTAGTGATACCATTTGTATTTAGTGAGATACTACTTGTATTTAGTGAACTACTATCTAGTTAGATGCTATTTACAGAGTGGAATGATAAATACATTGTAAATTCAAAGAAATATATTTCCGGTTCACTGGAGTGATTGAAAGAGTAAGCTTGGAAAATGGGAAATGAAAAGGAATTTGTTCTTATGGAAGGAAGATTAGCTGAGAAGTCTTAGGATAGCAGATTGATAACTAAAGTAGCACGTTATTCCTGAAAGTTGGATCCTTGTTCTTTTAGAGAGTCTGTGCCTTTACTCGGAATCACCAGAAGCATACTAGGGCCGTGATGAAGACTGGGGAATGATGAAAAGCCAGTTTTAGAAAAATATAATCTATATCATGTTTATTGTGTAGACTGGAATGGCAAAATTTATCATCTAACCAATAAAAATGAGTTGAAATTGTCTGGGGCCTCTAATTGTTCAGTGAGTCTGAGCTTTTTCCAAGGACAGATGCAGAACAATGACATGAGAGAAGTGAAGGGTTAAACTGAACCTCAGAAGCCACTAGGCCAAATGAGCAGGCAGTGCTTCTTCTGTATTTTCACAGTCTACTGAATTGATGCTCTTGTTTAGTAGTTGTTTTGTTCTGTGACATATCTAAACTGTTTGCAATACCCCAGAGGATTTTCTTTTTTAAAGCAGAGTAACATTAAAAGAATGGATACTGAATGGTGATAAATTCTTTGTGTGGAGGTTCTGAAGTATAGCAATTGTATATAGGTAACATGTACTTTAAGTGAATCATGCAGCCTTAGTACCCAGCCATAGATCTGGAAGCAGAGGGGGTGCTAGGAGGTATTTTCAGAATGTAACACTGGAAAGCATAAATGTGCTTGTAATTTTTAGAGAACACTTAGGAGACCTGTTTGTTAACAGCAAACATGTCAAGAACAACACACACACACACACACACACACACACACACACACACATTTAAACAGCATTATGTTTACATATATTTAATTAATCAAATACAACAGAAGAAAGTCTGTGTTAGAGTTGTATGTCGTTGGAGATAATGCATATTTATAAGCATGTTAATATTTAGAGAACTTTCCAGAAAATACTGGTTTGCAGATACTGAGACAAGTTTGCATTTTTTTAAGTATTAGGATATAGATGTAGCTTAATTAGAATACTTCCCTGTCACGCCCAATGCTCTGGGTAGAAACCTGAATGTGGTGGCTCACGTCTGTAATTCCTGTATTTGGAGTGTGCAAGCAGGCTAGTCAGATGATCTAGATCATCCTGTGACATACAGTGAGATCAAGGCTTATATGGGCAGTCTGATTCTCTTTCAGATTTGCACTTATATGCTAATAGGTAATTTTCATGAACTAATAATACTATGCTTTCAAAATTTATCAGAGTCTATATAAAACATAACTATTAAAGGTGAAGTTGATTTTCAGTATAATGAATGTGTAAGCATGCCTTCTGCTTTTGGAGAAACAGCAATAAGACTCAACACCAGAATCAACAGGATGGACTGTATGCTCTTTGGGAGAACCACAATGGAATATGTGATGGTTTGAATGAGAATGGCCCTCATAAGGTTGATTCATATATTTGAATATTCAATTCTCAGTTGATGGACAGTTTAGGAAGGATCAGGAGGTATGGCCTTGTTGGAAGGGGTTTGTCACTTTGGGCGAGCTTTGAAGTTTAAAAAGCCCAATCCAGGCCTGTCTCTGTCTCCCTGCCTCATCTTGTGGATCAGTTGTAAACTCTCAGCTAGTCTTCCAGTGCTAGGCTTGCTGGCCTGCTGCTATGTTTCCCACTGTGATGGAAATGGACTAACCTGAACCTGTAAGCAAGCCCCCATTCAGTGCTTTGTTTTACTTATTTTTTTTTTCTTTTGTGGATTTTATGTTTATTTTTTAGTAATTTATTCTCTGATATATTACACTCTGACCACAATTTCCTCTCCCTCCACCTTCTCCATCCCTCCCACCACTTCCCTCCCCAACCCATCTTTACCTCTTCCATTTCCTTTCAGAAAAGCACAGGCCATCCAGGAATATCAACCAAACCTAGCAAATCAACGTGCAATAAGATTAAGACACCTCCCTTCATGTTAAGGCTGGACAAAGAAACACAGTAGGAGGACAGAGGCATCCGAAACAGCCCCTCCCACCTTTAGGAGTCCCACAAAAACACCAAACTACACGACTATAACATATATACAGAGGGTTTAGGTCAGATCCATGCATGCTTCTTAACTATCAGTTCAGCATCAGTGAGCTCCATGAGTCTAGGTCTTTTATTCTGTGTGCTTTCTTGTGGTGTCTTTGACCCCTCTGTGTCCTCCTTCCTCTTTCACCAGGATTTTCTGAACTCTGCCTGTTTGACTGTAGGTCTCTGCACCTGTTTCTGTCATTGTTGAATGTAGCTCCTCTGATGACAGTTAAGTTAGGCACTAGCCTGTGAGTGTATCAGAATATCATTAGACACCGTTTCATTGACTCCCCCTTCCCTCCATTTGTCTTTGGTTCTATCCTATGTCTCTAAAGATTACTGGTTTTGGTTTCAGAGCCTCCAGGCAGTGTCAAGGATGGGCTCCCTCCTGTGGCATGGGTCTCAAGCTGGAGTCATTGATTAGCCACTCCCACAACTTCTGTGCCACCTTGCAGTACTTTCTTTTATACATGGCCCTGATTGGTGACTCTTCACAGCAGGAGAAAAGTAACTTAGGACTACTGAATAGACATAGATCTCAGCTTTGTTTGTTTGTTTTTTGTTTTTTAGGTTTCTGTTTGTTTTATTGCAGTAGATGTTAGTCCTAGTAAAGTTTATATGGGTGAAAATTGTCTTAGTCATTCTTTGGGGATTTTTTTTTTCTATTTTCAATGAAAATATCTCCCTGGAAGATCCTCCCAGTTAAATTTGCATTACTCAGAAAAATCAAATATACAGTAGATTTTGGCTTTATGTTTTAAATTACCCACTTCAATTAGTTTTCAATAATTTGGAACAAGTTCATGACTTTTTAATAAAAAACAGGAGGTATCTATCTGTGTATTCTTTTATCTGAACTGATAAATAAGACAGCAAGCAGATTTTTGTGTTTGGCCACTATCTTGTTCTAGCTTTTGCCATTGTATATCAAATTGAGTAACATAGTAACTTGATTAATAGAATTTAGCTAAGTTAAATAAAGAACAAGATAATATATTCAGTGAAATAATAATAGAATTCAGTAAACTCTTACCAGATTTCTCTTTTCTACTTCACTAACACAAAGCCTGCTGAGTTGAGACTCATTGATAATATCACTTTACTGATGTGTGAGACATTAGGATCAGGAAACTTTCCAAGGTACAGGGCAGAGATGTGAAGAGGACATGAATCTTGACTCTGACATCCTGTCTTATGGATTTATTCCTTAAACTATATACTGTAAAATGGCTCTAGTTCCGTTTTTGAGTGAGTTCCTTTTTGGTTATATAAATAAAAGCCAAAGTTATATATTCCTAGAGACTAGATAAAGTATATAGTGCTAAACGAGTCAGCCAGGGAATAGACCATTGAGACTCTCTTCCCAGGTAGATCTGGACAGTGTCAAATAAACAAAGCTACCCATCATATAACTTTCTACAGCCTTGTGCGATAAATGCTGGTTACTTCTCAAAGACAACATGTGATGTTCCTGTTTGTTTACCCAGTAACTGGTAGACCCAGAACTGTTGGCGTAGATACAAAACATACTCTTCTTGAACAGTGTTTCATTGGATGTGTTTGAGTGTGATGGCCTGCTTATGGTTAAATGATCACTTACTTGGTCTTTATTAGTACTATCAGATAAGAGGAAGCTTCTGTGTTTCATCTGGAATGTGATTATCTCTTGCTTCTTCTTCCTTCCCATCTATGTGTATGACCCCTCTCTTGCCAACCTTATTTCTTTCCCTTATTGCCTTAGCCCTAAGCATAACCAGTTTATTTCTCTAATCTTAATTCAGTTTGTGTGTGCATGTAGGTGGAGACTAGAGTTCAATATGGGTGTCTTTCTCCATGGATTTCCACCTAACTGAGACAGGGGTCTGACAGTTAACCTGTAAACTCGCTGATGCTGCTAGATTGGTTGGTCTAAAAGTCCAAAGGCTCCTCTGCCTCCTTATCCTCAGCACTGGGATAACAGGTGGATACTTATCTTTTAGCTGGGTGCCTCTGGTTCCTGGCCCTTAAGGTAGTGCCAGGGATGAACTCCTCCCCCTTGTCTCTCTTTCTGTCTCTGTCTCTGTCTCTGTCTCTGTCTGTCTCTGTCTCTCTCTCTCTCTCTCTCTCTCTCTCTCTCTCTCTCTCTCTCTCTCTCTCTTTCTCTTGGCATGGGCCTCAAGCTGGACCAGTCATAGCTATGGCACTCACACAATTTCTGAGCTGCTTTCAGCCAGCACATCTTGGAGGCAGGACATTGTCAAAGGCTTTGTGGACATGTTGGTGCAGGTTGGTGTCCCAATCCATTCACTGGAAGAGCTTTCTGGTTATGAGAAGTGGCTGGTTCAGGCTCTATCCCCCTCATTGCTAGGAATCTTAGCAAGGGTCACCTTCATAGATTTCTGGAACTTTCCATTTTTTTTGGGTTTCTAGCTTGTCCCAGAGATACCCCCTGACTCCAGTTGTCTCTCCTAGTACTCTTTCCCTCTGTCTTCCCCTCCATGAGCCTTCATGTTTCCATCTCTAGCCCCTACACTCTGTCTAGTCACCTTATTCACCAGCATTGTCTATTCTGTTTCCCCTTCTCAGTGAGACACTCTTGACTCCCCTTGAACCCTTCTTGTTACTTAACTTCCTTGGGTCTATGGAATGTAATATGGTTATTCTTTACAGCTAATATCTACTTGTAAATGAGGAGTACATACCATGTTTGTCTTCTGGGTCTGGGTTACCTCACTCAGGATTATCTTTTCTAGTTCCTATGGGAATTGCCTTAATTAAAATATTTTGAGTGTTACAGGAAGATAAAACCATTGTTAGTAACATCATCCCTTGGGTTTAGGTCCTGGATCATATAAGACAGGAGAAAGTGAGGTCAGGAGTAACCAATCATATTTTTACTTTGCTGCTTCTTTTGACTGAGCATGTGGTATGATAGGTTTTAAGTTTCCACTTGGACATCCCTGATGGGATGGGCTTTAACCTGGACTCATGAGCTAAAGTAAGTTCTTTCCTCCTTAACTTGCTTCTTGTTTTGGGTATTTTTGTGTGTCTCTCCTTCTTTGTAGGTGATTGACCACAAGCCCACAGGGGTGAGGGGAGCACAGGTTTGTGGGGACAGGATTTGGACAGCTGTATGACAAAATGACATCTAAGAACAGCTTCAGTGAGACAGCTCAACTTTATTTGGGGTGAAGAAGGGTTCTATAGACCTTGGGAATGAGTAGAGGTTGTCAGGGTGGATCTGAGGTGCTGAGGATACTTAATTTACATGAAGAGGAGTTTCAAGAACTTGCTGGTCATGTTCTTATCTGGAGAGAGACTGTGTTGAACCCGTAATTTGGCCAAAGACTACTTGACTGTCTTTAGAGGTAGGGGGAGTAAAGGTCATTTTTTGGAGCATGTATTCTAAGAGCAAAGAGAAAGTAGTCCTAACCCCTTCCAGTCTCAAGATGAGATTTCTGGGGTTTGGGGACTGTCTCAACCTCACTCTTGCTCCAGACCAGCTCCTCCAGTTGCACGCCCATATGTTTTTGTCACAAGTATAGAAATGAACTCTATTTTCTATTTCTGAATTGGTCTAACTACAAAACAACATTTTTTCGTATATGAGTGGTTGTTATGAGCATATACCTTGATTTCTTAACTCTACCTTACGTTTCAAAAGAACAAGATACTTTTATGTCAATTCTTGTATGCTGGGGTTCTGATTTTTAATTCTTGCAAACCTATGATTCAGACATGTAAACATATATGCAAACATATACATGCATAGTTGACATTGACATTATCAGAATTTTCAGAAATTAGGGGAAAAGGATGAGCTGTATTTTTTTTTTTATAAAAGCCACTTGCTTATAGAACATTCTTGATTACTATTCTATACAAAACCAAAGTAATTACATGTGGTATAACTTTAAGATATACCAGTTTAAAGTTCTAGAAACATACATGCATATTTTATCTCTTCATGTTTGAAATGTATTAACTACTGACCTGATCTCTTCATGAAACAGTGGTTGGAGCACACATGCTGCCTTAGTATGTTAGAAAAAGAACCTTAAAATAGAACTGATACCATAACATTTTTTATTATGGGAGGGCAGTGAGATGAAGTGAGGAAGATATGACTTCTGCTTCTGATATGCTCTTTGCGGTTTGCTTCCTCTGTTTTTTGTTTAAGTTATTTCCTCGATGTAACCATTTCTATTGCACTCCCTTATTCTTGTTCACAGAGCACACCCTAACCATCCATTTTCTTCTCTGTGCAGCTCCTTGTCTTACAAAGCTTTCAGTTTTTACATGGAGGACACTCTATAATCAGTTGTTACTTTTTCAGTTGTTCAATGACTTTATCTTTCACTAGACTACTACATATGAAGAAGGTGTCCTGTGTTGTTCTGTGTGTGTGTGTTTGCATTTGACCTCTACACATTTGTAGAGGTCAGAGTATAACTTGTAGGAGTCAAAGGAGTCAATTGTCTTTGCTCACTGTGTGGTCCTGTGGGTTGAACTGAGGTCATCACACTTGGCAGCAAATGCTTTTACCTGGTGAGCTCAGACTAATTTTTTTTTTTTTTTTTTAAACAGTGATCAGGGTTGCTTTTTGTTGCCCCAGAAGAATATACTGTTGTGTAGAGTGTCAAGGGAGACATTTCACAGCACTAGAGCAAAGATCACTAAGGGTTGTTGGAAAAGATGTGCTAACTATTTTGTGAGTTGTTTTTTCTTGTCTGAATTAGGAGCAGAGGCTTTGACAACTTCGCCCATATGTATATATAATCTGCATATAATTGTCATCAATTAAACTTTGTGTCTCTTAGGCAAGCCATAAAGACAATAAAGGATTCAGCTAGTCATTAGCTGACACTGGGAATGAAAATGAATGGATAATGGCAATTTATTAAGTTTTAGGTTTTAATATTTGTTGTTTTGTTAATGGTAAATTGAGTATTATTAATGTGTCTTATGTCATTTAACCTGCTTCACGGTGTGAAATGTCCACTGTAGTCAAAACAGTTTTCAAGGTATCCTCTAAAAACCACATACTTATTCCTTCTCACTAACTGTTTTCACATTTCTGAAAATCATTCTCACCTTTCCTGTCTAGCTTCGAGTCCCATTCTCCTCATTCTTCTCCCTCGGGGTGTGTGTATGTGTGCATGAGCACATGTATATGCTGCTGGAATCGAACACATCTAGGGTAGGAATGAACTCTCAGTAGTTGTAAGTGCAAACATCTATCTCCCATGACAATTGGTTTTTCCATAAAATCATGATTTATATAGTAATCTGTGTTTTTATGAGAAAAATACTATTTCATCTTAAACATTCAAAATTTTATTGTCAGCAAATATTTTGCTTTAGTGTTTAATGAACCAGAGATTTACTGTTACAACTGTCATTCTATAAAAACGCATATGCTCTAGAGACAGGTCTTTTTGGTTTAAATGATGTTCCAACAGTTAAAAACAGAAATGTTACATAAATACCTACCTGCTTCTCTATGGTTGTAAAGTTAGATATAGGAACCCTGGGCCTGTACTTCCTCATGGAAGCAGCACATAGGAGACGGGACTGTATTTCCAGGAATTAGTCACTTTGGCTTCCTTCCTTCCTTCCTTGTCCAGTTTACTCTTACTTCCTGTACTTCTGTCTGGGAAACCATTGATGTTTGCAATTCCTAAAGCTAACAATTCATTTCCTGTTTGAACAGTGTCTTAATATTTTATTTAACTGTGTATATTTCTTATTTTATGTTGTATAAAAATATAATATTTTCATACATACCTTAAAAGGTTTTAAATATTTTGTGTAACCTATCCCATGGCATGTGTAAGACTCCAAGGAAAGCTTTAAAGTCAATACTATAAAGATACTATGAAGTGAATGTAGAAATCCTTTTCACTGAGGAAGGTGAAGGAAGTCTCCTCTTACTGCTTCCACTCTTCCTACAACACCTTTTTCAAGCTTTTTCTTCGAGTCACCGAAACCTCAGTGCTGCATACATCCTGGAAACTCTTTGTTTTGATCAGTTTTACTTCTCTAGCTTTCCCACTGGGAAATTCTACTCACTCTTTGTTTAATTCAGCAGTCACATAAATATGTTGAAATGCTCCACTATTCCAGTTCCTACTGTGAAAATATTTTGTGAGAAACAGTAATAAAACACTTTTTTTCCTCCTAGCTCTCTAGATTATAGGAATTTGAAGGAAGCAAGGAGTGTAAAGTTTATTAAGTACACCACCACCTCATGACACCACTGATGTCTCGAAGTGAAAATTCAGGCCTCTAAGTAGAACCCAGACTTCATGATTTTTATTCAAACACATTTTAAGTAAAAATCCATCGCTTTGATGGTCTGAGTAAAGCAAGTCAAATGGATTACACTGAAATAGTTATGCTTTCCACTTAAGAATCCAAATTAACCTGTATATATTATTAACTTTTTGTTTAGCTTTAATATTATTCTCACAGAAACCCTCTGGTTATTATTTTCATTTATAATAGTGACATTTAGTAACACACACACACACACACACACACACACACACACACACCCCTCTCAGGAATTTCGGAATCACTGATATTGTAGGTGAGATGTTGAGTCTTGCCATCAGGCTCCAGTTTTGTGCCCTTAATCACTAGACTCTGACTTGTCATCATCTGACACCTTCTCTCTGGTCTAATGTGCGTGTCATATCTGTTCGTAAGAACTCGTATAATGTGGACAGTGTTTTTGTTTTTCTTAACCTGTGATTCATGAAGGTTGAATGTTTAACCTTTCCCTTCCTTTATTATACATTTCTATTATAGTATATTTCCATTGTTTCAACTATCTCACTTTCTGTTGGTGATTTTACCTAACTGAAATTCTGAACTTAACTATGGTTGTGACTTTCTTCTAGTGAGAATGTATCTCACCAATGTATGCTTCTCAAAACAAACACAAAACATTTGATAACTTTGGATGAATAAATTGTTTCTTAGTAGCTTTAAGACATATTAAGTACAATTTTTTCCTTCTATGAGTACTTTTTAGCTCAAAATGACTCATCCTTTCAATGAAAAGGGTAATAAGGTAATAATTGTAGTTTGTATTGTGGAATTTTGTATTCAAATATGTAATACAGTTTTATTTGCAAAGGCTATCCTTAGAGTGAGTGGAGTCAGACCAGGACAATTTGATTTTATAGTTGGGAAAGATAGCTTAGAAATGGTCTAACAAATAAGACAGTGCAGTGCATTCCTGAGCAGTAAAGATTAATGTCCCAGCCTCTCAGATCCGTGCTGAGGTGTGTGACGTGAAGCATGGCAGATCCAGGGGATGTTAGACAATGGATCTGAAGGAAAATCATGGGCACGTCATCCTACTCTATCCCTGGGTTTTGATACACACCGATTTGTAGGAACTTGGGAAAAAGGCAGATAATCCAGATCATAAATATTCTATACTTATCTTAACTGTTTTTATGTAACTGTGTATTTTACAGGCTCTAGAAAAAGCCAGCCATACTTAACTATTTTTGGAATTGTGAAAAATATATCAATTATTTTTCCTCAATACAAAGAAAGGCTAATCATCAATTAGGTAATTAGACAGCTAAATCATCAATGTCTCTGGTTTTATGTATTTAACTACCTAAATACCTATCTGCATGAAAAAGATAAAAGCGAATCAATTTAAGAATGGTCTTCATTTCATGCCTTTACATTTTCATAAATAGGCCTTTAAAAGTATAATTCAGTACAAAAGTATATATATTTTAATAACTGCATTTCTTTCGATATACAGTTTTTTCAAATAGATTATAAACAATCTTGTAGCAGTCCATTTCTTGATAATCATTATTACATTGATAGTTTTTCCTTTTTTCTATTCCTCTGCTGCAATGTTCTTTGAGCCTTGGACTGGGCTCCATAAATCTGCATTTTGATAGGCTGTGGTTTTTTTTCTGATTTGAAGAGAGATGCCTTGGGGAGGGGTGAGGACCACACTTATTTGAGGGCATAAGGGCAGTATTTTGATGGTTGTTAGGGATTGTGCTGGTTTAGTAAAGTGGTGGTTCTAAGTTCTCTTCTAATATCTGGGACTTCACTACCAGTGAGTATTTGGCTAGATTCCCAGTGCCCAAGCGTTTCTCTTGTTGAGTGAGTCTTAAAAACCATTTGAGACCTTTCTTACCACCAAGGTATACATGCCACCATTAGGCCTTTAGGGTTGTTGTGACATGCTGATTATTGCTGTCATTTATAGGCCCATAGCTTGATGTGACTGCTCATTGCTTCCCTCTTTTGGTAGCTTGCATGACATTTTCTAGTACTATAAAAGCTAGTTCTCAGAGAACAGGAATTCAGGTCAGTACCAGCTCGGTGGCCTCTGGGCCCTGAGTCTAAAGTGCATGGTGTCTTTAGCAACTGGAACGTACCTTCCACCTTGAGAACCAAGGGCAATAGCAATAGGCTTTATTATTTGAGAATATCTTGGAAAGCCCTGATCAACAACTTAAAATGGGAGTTTTCATGTCTGATAATGAGTTTTTTGTTAGGTGGTCTTTGTCTCTTGGAGGGTACTCTGTCAGCTCTGATGAGAAAAGTTTATTTGAACTGTATTTGTTTATTTATACACAAAATGTATATACACAAATGTATTCTTCCCAGGGTCTTATAGAAATCTTATAATAGACATCTGTTGATATGTGTTGCTCTGTCAACCAATAAAGAAGCTCATCCCTAGGAAAGGCTAAATCTTCAATTGGTCAGCAGTTTCCTGTAGGTCTTCGTCTACGGATGAAAGCCTATGAAATTTCCTCCGTACACATTAATATGTTCATTTCATGGAACTTCTGTTCATTATTGTTTATGCAGCAGTTTCTAGGAGAGACTTTCATAGCAGACATCTTAGTATTCTGCTGTAATTTATCTACCCTGTTTTCCATGATGTTCCTTGAGACATAGATGCAGAGTCTGTGTAATTCCAATTTTATACTTATTGTACAATGTAGTCTAAATTATCCAAAGTTAATAGGAACACCAAAAGCTCTTTTCTGATAATGGCTGATGTAATTATTACTTTATATATGCCATTATTATAAGTAAGACATTTGATGTTGTTATAAGTAAGACGGTTGATGTTTTTGTTTTTAAACAAATGTGTTTGAAGTATAACTATATGCAGCTATATGGGACAAACCTAGATTCTAGAAAGAGAAAAAAAATGTCAATTTATAGATGATGTTAAATCAAGTAAATTAAAATGTCACATTTTAGTAGAATACCATTGTAAAAATCTAACTCTTTAAATTATAAGATGTTTTATATGTCATAAAGATAAAATGAACACTGATTTCAGAGAGAGTACCAGTAAAAGACACATGTACACATACTCAAGAAAGCATTTATATATAACAAAATAATAACTTAGACATAATGAAGAAACAAATTTACTGTAGGAAGTAGTGTAAAAGTAACTTTTACTTGCCTGGTGTAATTGTTGTCTGCAGGTTTACTGCCTCAGTCTGCTAGCTTAGGCCTACTCCTGGAAGCTTGTAGCCTCTGTATAGTCTTTCTAGGCCTAGAATGGTTTTAGCCTCTAAGACATAAGCATGCCTTTTCTAACTCCTTCTCATCTCTGGCTGGCTGGTCAGCTCAGCTGTTAGGGCTCAAAATTTTTCTCCATGCTAACTGATTCAGTCTGGCTTTTTTCTCTCAGCCTTTCCTGAATTGTTCTGCTTGATCTCAAACTAACTATAGTAATCTGTTCTAATCTTCTGCCCCTTCTAATTCTCTGGCTTGTTCTCTCTTCAGCCTGTCTCTGTCAAACTCTCCTGGTATACCTGCTTCCTTCTTCCTTTTCTCTCTCTGCACTGGTCTTTTTTAAGTAGCCACATTTTCTTCTGTCTTCTCATGAGAATTGAGCATATCCTATTCTGTCAAATCTTTCTGATTTGTCACTTTGTCTGCCATTCAGACATTACTTTTAAACATATATTTCCTTCTACAAACTAACTTTACCTTCATTGTTTGGGGTAAAAGGTGTGTACTAAGGACATGTCTATATCCCAGATAGAGGAAATAAAGGTGTGTACTAAGACTGAGCCTCACCAAAACTAGGAACAGGTTTTTTTTTTCTCCAGTAACTAACACAATCTTGAGGTTCACAGTGTGATCAAATATCTTGCAACAAAGTAGTGTCTTCAGTGAGCCCTGTATTACTTAAGACAGTAAGTTGTGCATTTTTGGTACAATCTTTAAAACATTTCATAGTGTATTACTATTTTCAGTTTTATATTTCTGTGTGTGTAAAATCGATTTTAGTTATTTTCATCTCCCATCTTGTTCTCATACTTTGTACCCCTGCTGAAACACTTTTAATTTCTTGTTTCCTGAGTATCCCATTAAGTTTGATTAGAAATGCTTGCTTGAGCATAGGTGGAAGGAAATCCTGATAAGCTGCTTAAAAAAGGTTGGGCTTCATGAATCCTTTCTCTACTCGTGATGAAACATTGAAAGTCATAATTTTGTATAAATCTGGAACAGGTAACTACAGCTGCTGGGAAAGGTAACAGCTCTGTCATGTCCAGAAGGCACTGTTTTGCTACATAGTTCCTTCTGCTAATTTTACATTTTTTTGAACCTCTTCTGTGATATTCCTTGAGCCTTGGAGGTGATGGTAGAGACACCCCATTTTGGCACGTAGTAAGTTTTTGTATTAACCACTGCCTGCTGCAGTAAGCTTTTATGATAAAGACTGAGGTATAGCACTCTTCTGTAAATATAAAGAGAAACATCAATATTTAGAAGGCAATTTGAGATTATGACCATATTGCAAAAACAAATCTGAGTAGGCTTCTAATCAAATCAGAAAATGGATAGTTATGAACATAACAGTCATTCCACTATTATTCAGGAGGGCACATCTTACCTAGAAGGTTCTTAGTGCACAAGATTCACAGATCAATAAGATCAATAAGACTGTTGATTCCTCTAGCAACCTAAGCAGCACCTCCTAGCACTGTGAAAGCCAAACAAAAGAAGAAACATCTTGTTCAGTTCTAGCTTGAATTCCCTATGTTCTACTATCAGTATGTAGTGTCTTCAGCAACAAGATCTTACCATTAAATTCTGGTGTACAGTAAAGAATAATTGCAGCAGCCTATGTTGTTTTGGAGAAAGTGTGTCTTTTGGAACTTTTTTGACCAGCAACTCTTAAGGGAGGTAATCTTATAACTAGCACTAAGAATTTTGTTTAAAATCTCATAGCTTCTGGGAGAAGCACTATCCATACACATCAAATATATCCTTTTGCTAGCACTGTCCCATTATTTCCTGCCACACTTGACAGTGATTATGTCTTTTTTTCTCCCTGTAATACCATCAAGTCCAGTTTGTGTTGCCATGCAAGTCCTGGGAACAAGGGCTGTCTTGATGTTTCGTTAGCCTAACAGAGGTTTTAGTTGCATCATTAAAGAAAACTAACTCTGCTTCTCCCAGAAGATACCAGGTTTCAGTAACTCCTCAGTTAATGGTGGGATTACATGTCCACCTTCCCTCCATGCTAGGATTTTGTCTGGTTCAATTTGTGTAGGCCTGTGCATACTGTCACATGGAAGTCTATATGTGCAATTACCTTATCGTGCCTGGAAAACAGTTTTTCTGATGTTATCAACCACCTCTGGCTCCTGCAATCCTTCTGTCTCTTCTTTGGCAAAAATTCCTGAACCTTGGAGGGATGATATATGAATGACACACTTAGTGCTTACCACTCCACAATTTTTTATTCTCTGCTTGTCCACTTGAAAGTCTTTGCCATCTACCAAGAAGAGACAGCTTTGTTGATCAGTGCTGAGAGAGTCTCTGACCAATGGGTATATCCTGAGTCATTAGGAATCATTTAAATTATTTTTCCATTTAGGAAAATAATAGTATTGGATTCTTTTCTAATGTAGGAGGTACAGAAGTCCTTGTGTTCAAAGATAAGCACTAGGGAAACTAATTGTTAAACACAGAGTTGTCAATTCAAAGGAAGTAATGCATAACCTGTTACCCATGCAGAAGACTAGGAGTCGACATGGTAAACTTTGAGATATCTGGCCAAAAAGCACAACAGATCTTTCCCTAGACCTTTATTCTGAGTTTGATTTTCTCAGTCAACATATAGAGAGCCCATCTTTATGGAAGATGTCCCATGCATTTCACAAAGACTTTTGATGTCACATTTTACTTATTTAGCTTACCTTGTGCTTTTTTTTGTGCACACAAGATTGAGTTAATTATCACCAGGAAGGTTTTCATCAAATTGTACTGTTCTTAAATGTACCTAAAATAAACAACTTGGGGTAAGATTTCTACGTTTGAACCAACATTGGCTACTTAGCTGTTTTGAACTGAACTTCCTTTTTGTCTCCTGTGGATCATTTCTGCGCTGGCTGTGGAGGTTGCAGAGATACCCACCACCACCTGCACTCTAGGGCCTAAGAAGACCTGTCAAAGCATAGTTTTTTTTTTTTTTTTTTTTTTTTTTTGTTCCTTTAACAGTGTCTGACCCATCTCATGAGATGCAGCTTAGATATAATCAGAAAATGGTTCCTTACTCCCATAACATTCATGCAGCTGTAGCACCAGTGGGCATGTCTTTCCAGGCCAGGTGTTGGTGTGACTTGCAGGATTCAGAGCTGAGTGATATTGACGCTTGTTTTTCTCCTCTAGAAGTATGCACAGCACCTTCCATCATCATGAATGCTAGTGAATAGTAAGGCTTTATATGTGTGTTTCTTTTTAAATACACAGAAGCACTTTTTAAAAAAAAAAAATTGAATTCACAGACAGTAATACAGCTCATTCCTGAATACAACTTACAACTTTTCTCCATCAAGCACACATCAGCATTCTGTATTTAGGAACATAAAATGAATTTCAATATAATATTTAAAAGCAATATAGACAGCAAGATCATTAACTAAAAGCACAAACATACATAAAAGTTTGTCGATGCATAGACCTCCAAGAAGACATATCTACAGTATGAGAATTCATAAAGAAGAGAGAACTGCCTTACACTGGGTTTGATGGCTTGGCGTTTTCACTGTTCTGTTCTTAAATCATAGCATTGCTTTACAGTATGTTAAATAACTGTAAAATGCAGAAAGAATTGATTTAGGGGTTACAAATAAATTTTACTGAGTAAATACATAAGTTCAATAATAAATTATGAAAATGAAGTGTATATGCATATGTGAACATGTATAGTATAGCTGTGGTCTTGAGGAGCTCAGAGATAATGATTAGAGCCAGCAGAGATCATGGTCTCCTAAGAAAATTACTCAGTCTGAATAAAAAAAAAATCTTCAGATAAATGGCCAAATTTCAAGGTTAGTATAACAAAAGTATGGATGTTCTCTTCAGTATCTTGTAGTGTAAGAAGTAAGAAAATACAGGATTGAAAAGATAATTGTCATAATAGCATAGGAGACAACCTGGAAAATCATTTAATGACCACAGTTTGAACTAATCGAGCATTAAAACAAACAATTAATTTGATGCTAGCACAGAGACTAAAATAAACTAAGTTTGAGTCATCACTGCTATCAATAACTTATTCTAAATTAAATCAGTAACTTATTCAAAAAGAGAGAAAAGGTGGCTCATTTAATAAATGTAGAAAAATAGAGAATTGCGCAAAATGCCACTTTAACATATGTGGCAGACAATCTCACTAGTGTATTAATACTAGTGGGAAATAGTAAGAATAGAACATGCATGAACTAAGGAATCTTGCCAGTACACCTATTAACTACAACAATTTTGGAAAATTCTGATGCCTGCTTAATCAAGCAATCAAGGTATGTATCATTGGGAATAATACATATCACTGTGTCACTAACCTCTTGGTTTAAATTCCTGAGAAGTTCACAGCAGTATTTTTTGTGATATTCTCACCAAAATGCATCACTTCATTCTAATTTAAAATAGCTTTGGTGAAAATTACTCTATATGTTCTATAGAGTAACTAGTCAGTACTTGTACAAAATATGATCTCTGGCAAGGCATGGTAGACATGCCTCTAACTCCAGAACCCAGGAAGCCAAGAAGGGAGGAAGAGGAACTGGAGACCAGCCTAGGATACATGATGAAACCATGTCTCAAGAAACAAAGCAAAAATGTGTCTAGGTCATGAAAGCAAAGTGAAGACCCAGAGACTTAGGAATCAGAGGATGCCAAGGAGAAGTAGCAGATAAACATAACATGGAAAGGCTCTTAGGATGGGAGAAGACTATTTCTAAAGAAATGGGTACATATCAAATAAAGACTACTTTACTTAATATTATTAGATTACTATTAAGATCCTGTACTTTATATAACATTTAACGTTAGAGCAAATTAATGAAAGAACATTCTTCGCATTTTTTCCTCCATGTCAGGGTGTGTTTCAAATTTAAAAGCTAAAATGTCATTAAAATTAATTGAAGTAATATATGGGGAACAGAGTAAATCAGGAGGAGTTGATTAACTCCTTAGTCATCAAGTAATAGAGACCTAGGATAGAACTCATGCTGAAAAGCTCAGATTTGTATTACTACCACATAAAAATGCTTTTTAAAAGTAAGTATGTCAAATATGGATACTCACAATTATACATATATTGAAATAGGACAAAAGTTTACACTTGAGATGTACTTTTAAAAAAGAAACCTTAAATACCTTTCCTCTTTTTATCTATCTGTGCCTTTATATAAGTGAGCAAGTGCTCACTAAATCTTCACTGAATGAGTGGAAGAAAAATTGCTTTCAAAGCACTATAGGAAAATGGGATCTAACCATAGATAAATCTCGATAACAGCTGAATACTAATCACGTTAGGGCACAGCAGTCTTTGTTTGTGTGACAGTACTTTATAAATAGTGTAAGTTTGTACAGATTCTCAGTGTACAGGGAGCTGCTTTCACTGAACAGGACCTGGTTAGCTCAGGACTCTGAATACAGTACTTGTTCATTAGATGGAACTTGCATTTTTTTTTTTTTTTTAAAGAATTCGGTGATTCGGTGTTGTTAGCCAGTTTTGAAATACCAACTTTCAAAACCTTATGAACAGTGAAGTACCACAGCTTTGGCACTAATTGGGTCTTCTAAGGCTTTTAAAAGACTGACTGTCATTTACTTTAACAGTTAACAGCTGACTAGATTACAAACTTTCCCAAACTTTGGCAAGATCATCATTGGTAAAAGTCAGCTGCCAGCTAGTTTTGACGAAGTAGGATTATTCATGCAGGATAACCTGCAGCAGGAAGAAAGCAAAACTTCCTGGCATCTACCAGTCCCTGGGTAGCATCAACTCCTCTTACCATTTGTCCTAGGAAGGGGGAAGAACTTTAAGGACAGAAGTGGCCAGACCCTCTTTTTCACAGCAACCCCGACTGTTCATTACCTGGCAGCTTCCAGGAGGCTCACAGACATACCTTGCCCTTTTCTTTTTGCCTCTTGGAGAAAGCTAGCAATCTCTTTAAAAAAAAAAAAATATTCCTTGATTTCTTTCTGACTTCATTGCCTTTCTGGTTTCGTATTTTCTTTGCTTTACATATCTCCCTGGCCTCTAAATTTTGCAGCCGCCTAGGGTTTATGTTGCTTTCTACTGGTGCCTAACTAATTACCATAAACTTGGCGTTTTAAAATAACACCTATTTTATAATCTCGGTTTCTATGGAGCAGAAGTCTCGTCATAACTCAGCTGACTGCTTGTTTATGACTGCATTCAGGCTGGAGTCTGCAACTGGGATGTTACCTGGAGAACTGAGATTGGTTTCCTTAGGGCCATGGGAAGGAGAGGTTTGCTCTTTGGATAAGTTCGAGTCTGGTGGCTTTGCAAAGGGGCATCTAGAAGTTCTTGTTTATACAGGTTCCCTGGTGTATATTTGCAGAAATTGGTTAAAGCTATAGTAATATGGAGATAATGTAATCATAACGGCAATTTGGAGAATTTTCTCACTTCCTTTATGTGTTATAAACAAGTTAGAAGGTTTGTCCTCATCCCAGGAGATGGGAGTCATAGAGGGGTGTGAACAACAGAAGTTGAAGAGAGTGGGCCACTGAAGCCTACACAGTCTGCAGATAGGTCTCTGCATTATCCTTCTCTCTTGCCTCACATGGATCTCATGTGTTTAAAATTATGCCTGCTAAACAACTTCACAAACTCACAGCCGCAAGGCAGTGTCTCTAATCGCCTGATAGTTTTTTGTATCACTAATTCCAGCTGTCCTTTTAGTTGCCCAAATTAATGACGTATCATCCCATACTCTGTGTTCTTTTACATGTCATATCTACTTATCAGAAAAGTTTGTCTCCTGTATCTCTGAACTATTTCTTCTTTATCAAAGTTCTTTCTATTTTATGCTCTGCAAAAACTACGTACTTTATTTTTTTTTCAACTTCAAAAAATTTTTATTGTGTTTCAAACACTGGCTTGTTTGTTATCCTTTGAGTGAGTGAGGAGGCACCCTTCCAAGCGTAGGGCCTTTTACTGGCCATTTCTTGTTACTGGAGACCTCTTTTCTCCAGATGCCTGCTATGGTGTACACTTTCTCTCTGCGGGAAGGGAGACATAAACATGTTCTTACTGTGCTTTCCTGTAGCTGTTGTTTGTTCCAGATTGCCTAACAATGCTCGGCTCGCCTCGTTTTTATCAGACACTTGGCCATCTTACAACGTTGATATTGTGTGAGCTCTTGTTGTGGATCTCTATTCCCTTAAAAAATGTGGATTTCATGAATGCAAGCATCTCTGGTTTTTTTCCTTACTCTAAGTCCTAAGGCTTGAATGTCTGAGCAGGTGAGTGAGTAGGGAAATACAGTCACTCATTCTCTAGTCTCTGAATCCTTCTCCTTTTGCTTTAATCCTGGAATCTTACGTGCTGGCAGAAGTATAATGTCATTAAACTTTGAGATTAGTTAATATCTTGACTGCGTCTCTGTCATCAATTGACATGTGACCTTCAGTTACTAGTTTGCCTTCAACTCGCCATTCCAATCCTAATGGGGACTAACCTCTTTGTTTACATCAACTATCTCTACAAGTGTTTCTCGGATAGACCACAGAGAACACTAGTGCCACTGCTTTGATTTAGCTTTTTGCAGGAACTCACAACTTTACCTGTCAGATTATACATGTGTTGCTTCACTTCAAACAAGGCTGTATGCATTTTGCTGAACCCCTCAGGACTTCTTTATTCTAGAACCCAAGAAGGAAATAAAGTAGGTAATGGTGGTTTTCTGATTCCTCTTTCAACATACTTTTCCTCTGTGCCCAGCCCCTCCTGTATGTTCTGTGTTTTTGTATTCTTTTGTCACTACACATTTCCCCACACCATGTTAAAGTCTGCTTTGTGGGAGAGCTCTTGCTGTCACTCATGTGGACTTCAGTTGAAAATATTAAGTAGATGTATGCATTTCCTTCATGTTATTTCACCTTATATCTTTACTATTCCTATAAAATGAAAATGTTTGTTTTCCATAGCATCAAGGTATTGGTTTACTCATAAATTGGTTTTAGGGCACAATGTAAAAAAGACACCTCCATTTTCCTAAAACCCATCACTATACAAGTTGAACTTTGGCTATAACTCTCACTGCCTGCCTGACTACAGGTCTCTCAGGAGGTTGCTTATGGATAAAACAGTGATCTCAACTGGGGTTGAGAAACATTTTACTAGCTCTGTCCCTAGAACCATAGGCAAACAGGCATGACGTCTTACCCCATACTTTGCTTACATTTCATGTTTGAGTCATTTCATAAAATTTATGTTTTTGGGTGTTCTCTGTGAGCAAACATTGCTTTTAATGGAGTACTATGTGACCCTTTGTGGGTAGCACAGCCTACTTACCTGTCATCATTTTCACTTTCCCTGAAAACTCACATTGATTTTTCTTCTGTGCTTTTAGGCAGCTGAGTCAGAACTCCTGAGGAGAACATCTACACTCGAGTAACTCTGCAGGTAATGAGAACTAAGAGGAGTGGGTTAGAATGCTCTAGATTAGGGTTCCATTGTGGTAATCTGTTTTTAGTAACATAGAGTCATGTGTCTGCCATATGGCAGTGGTTGTAGCTACCACTTGAGGTAGGAGGATCTCAAATTCCAGGTCCTCCTAAGCTACTGTGTGAATTTGAGATGTGCTGGCCTATAGCATGAATTCAAGTCTGCTAGACCTGCTTACAGAACCTTTTCGGACGAAGCACAGTTAGTTGTACGCCGCTTTGTTCACAGTAACACACACACACACACATGCACATGCACACACACTCTGCCTCTTATGTCTCTGTCATACCAAATACCATACTCACACACACCAAATCATACTTCCATTTTAAGGAGGGATTGGAAGGAACTAAAAGGCCTGATAGGGAGTTTTTTTTTTTTAATAATTAATTAATTCTTTATTTTTTTACACTCAAGATTTTATTCCATGCCCCTGGCTCCACCCTCAAACTGTTCAACATCCCATACCTCCAACCCACCCCCCTGTCTTCACAAGGCTGTCCCCATCCCCATCCCCCACCCCACCTGACCTGGGGCCTCCAGTCTCTTGAGGGTTAGGTGCATCATCTCTGATTGAACACAGACCCGGCAGTCCTCTGCTGTATATGTGTTGGGGGCCTCATATCAGCTGGTGTACGCTGACTTTTTGGTGGTCCAGTGTCTGAGAGTCCTCGGGGGTCCAGACTAATTGAAACTGCTGGTCCTCCTACAGGGTCACTCTCCTTCTCAGGTTCTTTCAGCCTTTCCCTAATTCAACCACAGGGGTCAGCAGCTTCTGTCTATTGGTTGGGTGCAAATATTTGCATCTGACTCTTTGAGGTGCTTGTTGGGTCTTTCAGAGGGCAGTCATGATAGGTCCCTTTTTGTGAGTGCTCCATAGCCTCAGTGATAGTGTCAGGCCTTGGGACCTCCCCTTGAGCTGGATCCCACTTTGGGTCTGTTGCTGGACCTCCTTTTCCTTAGGCTCCTCTCCATTTCATTCCTGGAGTTCTTTCAGACAGGAACAATTATGGGTCAGAGTTTTGACTGTGGGATGGGAATCCCCTCTGATAAGGAGTTTTTAAAAAGATAGGCAGTTTTTTAAAAGTAAAATTTATATTGGTGTCATATTTCAAATGACTGTGTTCATTCACACACTTTATGTCTTTATGTCTTTATGTTAATGGGAATCAGTTTAACTACAGGGAGAATAAGAGGTCAGTGTTAGTCAAGTTGACATAGTGTTTCCAAAACAAACATTTCCTAGTGAAGAAAACTTTTTTTTTTTTGGATAGACTAACTTCCTAGTGCTAACCACACAAACAGTAGGATGCAGAAGAAAATCTGTGTGCTGTCAGCAAACACATACAAGAGAGAAGCACTTGTAAATAGTTTACACAAAGGAAAAAAAACTGAAAGAAAAAAAAAAAAAAAACCTTTCTTTTTAGCCAGCTGAGACCACCAAGTAGTGTAAAATAAATCATCCATCATTTCAGTGTTAAGAGCGCCCCCTGGTGTGACTGTATAATCATGGTTCTGTGAAATTTACATGTTTATAGAATCTACTTGTGCTATTAAGTAGTGATGGGCCTTCTTTTCCTACTAGCTTGAGCAGCATGTATTGGTGTGTAACTTTCCACAGATGTGCAGTGCAACATTTTTCTGGTGCTCATCCCTGCTCCAATATGGGGTCAGCTTGAAGGCAGAATATGGGAATATGTAATTTCTAAAGTTCTTCGTCTCATGTTAATATGCCATTCATTGTGCAATTATGCTATCTATATTAATTATTATGGCATATCTTTGGGTGAGAATAACCTTGTTGTGGTAAATTGCTGTTAACATTCTGTCTCAGTAAATTCATGGGCATTTTAATAATTTAACAAGGGAACTCAATTATGTTACTTTATCTTTTATGAAATTTAGCATGTGAAAAAAGACATAAATATTGAGACTTACTTAGGAGCCTGCTGTTTCTCTGCAGCTACTGATTGTGAAGTGCAAATCCCCTTCATTCTGTACCATATCCGGGAATCTTAGCTTTCCCCTGCTACCCATTAAGAATGTAAGAATGTCGTACCCAATATCTCAGTCCAGACCAGCAAAGTACTTATTTATAACTGCTCGTTTTCTTTGTATTTTTTATACTCTAAAAGTGATTAAATTGTCCTTTTGAGGTTAAATTCCATATGTTATTTGAAAATACACATATATAAATTTTATAGAGGTAGTTACTTTCTGTTTTTTCCTCGTATACTAAAAGTTATGGACGGTTTAAATTATTTCTTACAGGCTTTGTGTCCTCAGTGTGATCATTTCAGGGCTACTGTATAAAGATGTCTTTGTTTTTGTCATCTTTTGTAGATTTTCTTCTCACGTATTTTTGAAGCCATCAACCAGGTATGTACTTACATTAGCCCCTGATTTGTTTTTCAATAACCATTTGAATCCTAGTTTTCATATTTAGGTAGAAATCGTGATATTTGGGCAGGCCATTGACTCACAGGCTTAATCTCATCTTTCAGGGAAGAATCGAGGATGTATCTGTCTGGACATTGATAAAATATACTGTATAGTTCAGGCTTACTCTGTGCCAGACTTAGGCAGAGTGAGCATTTCTTAATACAGCACATCTCTAAAAGGATACTATTAGAGAACTCTTGTGTGGAGAAGTCAAGATACCATGATCAACTATTCCTAATATGTAATGTAAATAGCCATAGTGCTGTATCATTAATTTGATTGCAAATAGCATTCATAACTATATCTGTTGATATTATTGTCCTTAAGGACTAGCAATTCTGTAATACACAAATGTGATAAAACCAGGATTTTGGGAAGACTAAAGATGCATGCATTTACAGAGAATACAGAATTAGTTTGGGAACTTATTCTTCCACAAAGCTTTCTCAAACCAGGGGCGACATCAAGGGATGCACAGTTATAGATGATAGAAAAATGGGCTATAGAACATGCATATTTTAAACTGTTCCTTGCTTCTGTCTTATTCAGCATATCTTTTTAGCTCTCTCTGGCCTTGGGATGCAAATACAGTTCTTTGCATGTTGCCATTTTTCTTATGTAATTCTGTATTTGCATTATCTTTGTGAAGCTCCTATCATGTTTCCTATGGGTTATTTTCTTGACTTCTTTTAATAATCAGATTTTGCTCTTTCGTTGCTGTAGTATTCAAAATGATAAGTTTATTGTTTCATTAATAATAGTTTTGAAGTTTACTAAGTAGCTACCATGGAAACTGAATGTGAACAAGCCTACTCTTTGCTTAACAGACTCTAGTACTGCTGATTTTCCCCTTTGTCCTTTAGATGTGCGCTAGGAAGTGGCTCTTGGATGAAAGTTTAAAAGCACATTGTTGATTGGTTTTGGTGCTCCGGACAGTCTTGTAATTCGATATAATTTCTATTTAATATTTGTCTAATGGCTTTTTGTTTCTTGTCTGGGTGTTCATACTTAAAAACAAAACCAAACAATAATAACAATCATAAATATTGCCTATACCAAGATCTACCACTATGATTCTGTTACCTTATTTAGAGGCATGTATCCAAAGGACCAGAATCTACAAAACAAAAATATTCCTGCATATCCGAGTTTATTGTGACCCTCTTCTCAGTAGTCAAGGTGTGGACGACACATAAGTGCACATTTATATAATCAATAAAGAAAAGGTAGTGTATGTGGCTCATTGGCTTCTCTTTGGTAGGCTGGTTCTTTTTGTATTTGAGCTGTATCGGGGCCTGACGAGATGAAGAGTGTATACGTAGCTCTGCATGTATCCCTAGAGTAAGGTATGACATTACCCAGTATGCACCCAACTTATGAAGACCAGTTTAACCCTTATGGTGAGTCAGTGAGTGAATGAAGAAGGCAGGAGCTACACTGAATGTTTATCCTCAGTTCTGCCCTGCAGCTGTGTGGGCTCCCTTTGTTTTCTGCTCAAGAGTACCTGGTTAATAAAGTTTTTAATTTTGAACTTGTTTAATAGCTATGAAATTGGTCTTTGCATTTTCAAATCCTCTGGTACTGTTTTAGTTTGCACACTTGTGTTAGGCAGTTAGAACAGAGTGCCTTCATTGGAATCCCCATACTAGTTTTACCCCTTACCAATAAATTGTACCCACTGGAACTAGGCTGATTTCCCTAAAGTATGTAATTAATAACCATTCAAAATCAGTCAGTGTCTTTTGTCTTTGTTCTTGCTTATTTTGCTTCTTGGTTTTCTCACTACGATTATCTTTCCTCTTGAATTTTGTGTTGCCTTTCACTGAAACCTTTCCAACGCCCAGAATATTTCCCTCCTCACCCTCTCTGCCTTCATGGAACAGATTCCCTTCTGTACAACTTTATTTGGTGAGGCCTTTTCATCTTCACCTTTACCTTCAAGGACACTTTCCCAGACTGAAGTTCCAGCTGCACAACCTGTGACGGGCTTAGTACCTCTTCAGTGGCCAGCTCTAAGACTTTTTATTTTATTCTGTGATTTCAGTCTACAGAGTGAACTGTCTAGTTTTATCTCCATTTGACACAAGCCAGAGTCACTGAGCACAAGGAAACCTCAGCTGAAAAAAATGTTTCCATAACACTGGGCTGTAGGCAAACTTGTAGGGCATTTTCTTAACTATCTATTGATATGGCAGGGGCCTGGTCCATTATGGATGGGGCCACCACTGGGCAGGTGGTCTTTAGTTATATAGGATATCAGACTGAGCAAGCCATGAGGAGCAAGCCAGTAAGCAACAGCCTTCCATGACTTCTGCATCAGTTCCTGTCTCCAGGTTCCTGTCCTGTTTGAATTCTTGTCTTGACCTCTTTTAATGCCTTTCATGATGAACAGAGATATGGAAATGTAAGTCAAATAAACCCCTTCCTTCCTAATTTACTTTAGGTGTTTTATCACAGCAATAGTAACTGTAACTAGGACAGAAATTGGTACCACAATAGTGGTTGTATTTCTGTGAAAGACCTGATGCTGTTTTGGGTTGTGTTGTGAAATGATGTTGGTAGTTTGGCTGAGGTTCTTTTGTGAGAGCTTGGAAGATAAAAATGTGGAGAGGAATGCAGAAAATGGAGGCATTAGAGGGATTCTTGAGAGTACTTAATGACCATCAGAGCCATTTGCTATTTTGAATCAATAATCTGCAGCTGTTTTTAGATGGGGCTGAAGAGTCAACTGGTTAGCACACAACACAAGAACCACTAAATTGAAGCCTTTGTTTTACTGGGACAATTGGTGCTGGTCAACTTCCTCCGAGAAATAATTGATGATTAAAAACCAGCAATTATTGAGGTGAAATCTTCTGGGAAGTGTTTCCTCAGACTCAGTAATGCAAATTGTGCTTTAGAAGCCACCAAGGTAGTACCTTGTGATGGTAGGGTGGTAGTGTAAGAGTCACCCTGATGGTGCTGATTTTGAAGGCATTCAGGGGTCTAGGAGAAAAGCTAAGCCTTGGCTCTGTTAGGCAAGTTTGGAGGAGTCCCTGAGGAGAGAGAGACTTTTGGGTGAAACAGCCTAGTTGCAGCAAGAGACTCCAGCATTTTGGAGATGTCAATGCCAAGAGATGACTGCTACGGCATCAGCAGGTGTGAAGTGGAGCTGTCCTGAGCCGTGGAGACAAGCTGTGTGTTTTGTAGAGGGCAGTGCCATAGAAATGACTCAAGCATTTTGGAAGAAACCAGAAGACCATGTGTGAATCCCAGATGTTTGAGTTATTTAGACTGTTGGAGTTTAGTTATTTTAAAGAGATGGGACTTTTAATATATTTTAATTTGTAAGGACTTTGGGACTTTTAAAGTTACTTGTTTTTAGTGGGAGAGCTTAGGGATAAATAAGAAAGGAAAAGCTGTGGCTTAGTAGTATGTGTTTGTGTCTCAATTTGATAACAAGTCAGTTGTGTTGGTTAATTTTATTTATTTATTTATTTATTTACATTCCAAATGTTATCCCCCTTTCCAGTCTCCCCTCCAAGAGCTCTTCACCCCCTTCCCCTTTGCCTCTGAGGGGATGCCCTCCACTCATTTGCTCCCCCTATCCCCCTTCCCTGAGGCAGCAGATCTCTACAGGATTAGACACATCCTCTACCACTGTGGAGGGATGTGGTCACCAACCTTTGTTCATATTTTTAGACCTAGAATTGTTCTGGTCTAAAAGAAATGCTGGCTACTTTTATGTTAACTTGACACAAGGCACTGTAGGAATTTTTTAAATTATTAGCCTGGTTCATTGTGGACAGGGCCACCCTGGGCAGGTGGGTTCTATAAGACGGCCGACTGAGCAAGCCAAATAACTGACCAATCATCCATGGCTTCTGTAACAGCTTCTGTCTCAAGGTTCCTGCACTGATCCTGTCCTGGCCTTCTTTAATGATGAGCAATGATATAGAAGTGTAAGCCAAATAAACCCTTTTCTTCCCAACTTGCTTTTGACCTCAGTGTTGTGCCACAGCAATAGTAACCCTAGCTAGGACAGAGTACAATTTGAAAGGCAAGTGTTATGTCACCACTTGAATTTCAGTGCCAGGGATAAAATAGAAAGTGTTTAGGAAAATCAGCATTTGTGAAGTCCACAAAAAATTAATAAAAATTAGAGAGGGGTTCTGTTAGGTTTCCTGTGAAACCCACTGATTGAGTCAGGACTGAAGCTGCTAGAAAGGCCTGCTCATACTAACTATTGCAGTGGGAAGCTGGAACAGCTGTCAGTTGGCCTTGTGAACTCTGCTTCATTTATATCAATGCTTCTAGTTATGTTTAGCCTTTAGTGCTGTATGCAACAAATTAGCAACACATATACAACTCACTTTTTCTTCCTCTTTATTACCATGAGAGACAATCTAAGTGTTCTGTCCTGTGAGACAGTCTGAAACGAGATGAAATTTCTATGATACCCTGGTTTGTTTGTTTGTTTGTTTGTTTGTATAACCTTATACCTTATCTTTATTCTGCCCTCTTACTACTTCTTCGTTCTTGGGAAGCACTCATGTTCATGAACTAGAGCATCTATCGTGTAGCTGTGATGGGGAGCAAGGCCAAATCTGTTCAAATTTCAACACTGACATTCTTGAACTTCTAGGCTCAAAACAGTAAATGCTTTTCCTTATAAAACTACTGTGTTGGGTTTAAACCACTGCTTTTAGGGTTTTCTGTTTCACAGTCCCCTAACTGATAAGTTAATAGTGTAAGTCTTGCCCTACTTAGGTTTTTTTTTTTTTTTTAATTTACAAATTGAGTGTTGGATCCTATTGCTACAAAACACTTGTTTAGACACTAAGTTTTAAACATTACTGCTGTGCACACATCTTTTGATCTTACACAGTCACAAAAGAATGAATTACAATATGCAATGCCATATGAGATAGCCTATCATTATGCACACTAAGGAAACCTAAAGATAAAAAGACTAGTGTATATCCATAAGGCCTGGAATCCCTAAAAAATAGCACAAGTTGTAAAACCTGGAAATGAGTCTATCCTGTGAGATAGACTTCAGGGGCAGAAGCTCTTTCTTGTTTCGTTACCTGGCACCGTGTAGATAGTCAGTTATCTGTGTCAGTTGTTGCCTCTTAATAGTCATGAAAATAAACACAATCTAGGAAACTAAAGATAAAATCCCCACTTGAAGCTACTGACAGGCTGTTTGGGGGAAGCCAAATTGGCGAGAGCAATCTGCAGAAGGGGCCGAAGCTGACACAGGAAGTTGCCAGGGAATCTCTTGACACCTGGACTGAAGCAGTAAGCCAGAAACCAAAAGGAGGGAAGCAGTAAACAAGGCACTGCAGCTCAGTTGTTGAAAGGCAAGAGTTAGTTAATGGATAGAGGCATCAAAACATCAGGCAGCCAACAGCCCGGAACAAACCACAGACAGGGAGAACTAGGGAACAAGACTTCTCAAGAGAGCATAAAAATAGACTGCTCTACTCCAGGGCTCTTGGAAAAGCCTCCCTGAGGGAAGCCAGATGCAGACCATAATAAGGACCCTATTTATAAAACCAAAGAGGTTCAGAGGAGCTGAGATGAAACAAGGATATCAGGACATAAAAATTATAATGTCGTCACTGTGGTGAAACGGCATACAGTGCTCAAGGACCCTAATTCAAAGGAAGGTACAGGGACATTGGCATTGATTTCAGCTCTTGATACTGAGGTGATTGCTTGTTTGTTGTTTGCTTAGTGCATACTTTGTAGTGAAGGAGTCCCAGCAAAAGCAAGAGCAATATAAGGAGGAAATTCTGCAGTAGGATTAGATGCTGTTTAGAATATTTGGGTCTTGGGATATACTATAGAAAGAAATGTAAGCACATTATCATTTCTCTTGACATTCAGGTTATAACCAGAAAATGAATAAGAGGAAAGTTGCCAGGGGTTTAGGTTTGAATAATAAGTCTCCAGTATGCATCAAACCTTGCATTGGAAGTAGTTGTGAACACCAATAAAGCATCTAGAAGTATTAGCCACAACATCTATACTTTGATGCCACCTAAGATTAATGGACTAAATTATGCTTGGATACATGGCTGCAAGGGTGTGCTAGAGAATCTCTGATAGTCATTTGCGGTACAGAAGCAATCTTCCTAAAAATTTAGAGTGACTAAATGAAGCAGGGAGAGAATAGTAGGTATTTTGCCTTTATGAGTGTAGTTTGCACGATTATTTTATGTAATAAGGGATGGTAGTTTTTTCATCTGATGTTAACTTAGTTTTTCTGAAATAGCATATACATTATATTTATTTTACATATATTAATAGAATTGCATTAGATCACATATTTTAAATGATACAGAGACATACTACAGGTCACTCATGATAATATTGTTTTGTCTTGTCTGTCGGTGTTTGTTTTGTATGTGTGTGACTTTGAAAGTAATAAAGGAGACAACCCTTGACATGGAGCAGCACAGTTAGCTTGAATGATGTCAAATGTCATAGAATAGAGATGTAACCTAAAGGTACTTTTAGATTGTCTTTCTTAATTTAATGTTGTTGTATATTATGCCAGCTTTTGCAATGTTTTCTTGAAAATGTTTGAACCGAGTAGGTTGTTTGATTCATTAGACATAATGATGTCTTCCTTGCATTCATTTTCTGGTAATACCCACGGTGTCAGAAAGAATGATATTTGGCCAGATTTCTTTATCTCAAGACTCAAGAATCCTAAACAGCATTTAATTTTCTCTTATGTTGCTTTCATATTTGCTATGACTATTATATGCTTCAGAGTCCAAACTAAAATAAACAACAAATAACCATCTCAAGATCAAAAGAAACCAGAATTGGAAGTTATAAAATATTCATTTGACTATTTTTCAGTGTACAATTAAGTGGTACTAATAATATACAAATATGATAATATTCTTTATATTTAAACTTTCAATGTGTAAGTTACAGTAAAAAATCCATTTTAAGTTTTCCCTATGCTTTCAATATTGGTGATAATTTCATTTACTTCAAACTTGACCTTTTAAATCAAGTTCTGATCATATACAAATCAGTGTTTACCATTTTTTTTATTTTGTGCTCATTTTCATGCCACGCCATCTTTGGTAATTTGGAATGTAACTCAAAACAGCAAGAGAAAACATAGGAATGCATAAAACAGAAGGCTGTATAACCTCTTCTGTTGCTATAAAATACAGCTTCTATTCTTTTGAGTCACAAAGAGTGTAAACTCACTCTGGTGTTTTAGAAGTGGGGACCTTGTAAAGTGATGGGGATTATACAAGGTAGTCAGGATGGAGCTTGCCAGTACAGGTCGCTTTATATGAAGAGAGTCCAAATAGAAGCATACTATTTCTATATTGCCTTCAGACATTATCACTAAGAAGACTGTCAGCAGATATAATCCTTTCACCTGAGAGGGGAGCATGAAACAAAATTACCCTCCTATTTAACCATTTAAACAGTCTATAGCATTGCATTACTAACAATAGAAACCAGAATAAGATAGTACACTATATTCATTTAAATTATTTTAAATGTATAATTCAGTGGCATTCATAATATTCACAATGCTGGCTAAAACCATCACTACTATTTATATAAAAATATTTTCATTATCCCAAAGAAAAATGCTATGTTTCTTACATGCTAATATTATCTCAAAGAGAAATGCTCTCTGTAATATGGGAATCTCTAATGTACTTTTAGTCTCTGCAGTTTTTCTTTCTCTGTTTTCAAGTTTATCCTTCATTTCTGTATGTGGCTAATTTTTTTTATTTACTAATATATTGATGGGCACCTAAGTTTTGTGTGTGTATGTGTGTGAAAGAGGGAGAGACAGAGAGATGCAGAGACAGAGACACAAAAAGAGATGCAGAGAGATACACAGAAGGAGAGACAGTGTGCAGTGCCCTGGAGGCCAGAAGCTAGCATCAGGTCTCCCACAGTTGGAGTTACAGGCAGCCAGACTCCTGTCCTCTCCAAGGGCAGCCTTATGTTAGTGCTGAGCCACCTCTCAGCTTCTATTCCTACTTCGTCACTGAACTAAATCTCACAGCTATTGCACTTTTTTTGTTGGTTTTAGAAGCAAGTCATTATCATCATAAGATCTTTACAAACTAAAAAATACCAAGTTTACTGATTTATAAAGAAAATGATAAATCTAATCTCTTGCATATTATTTTGTATCAGTGCAAATACAGCTGGAGGTAAAAGATAGATGTGTCTGTTCTGTCGATGGGGTTTCCAAAGTGTCCTTTTTGTTCATTCTGGTTTTCTGGTTTTACCATCGGTGGAGAATAATGCCCATTTCTTTATGTCATCTCATCGCTACAGTGCATTATTATCAAACACGTTAGGAAAATATAAAGCATTTTGATGTACTCATGGTTTATTTCATTATTATTGAGACTTTTTATGTTAGAATAATTCATATTTCCATGTTTTCTAAACTAGGCTTTCATACATATTGCCCATTTTTATAATGAAAAGCAATGCCAAACAAATTAACACAGGCAATCTCAGCTGCTAAAGTTCCTGAGTGTCAGACCCTGCCATGTCCAGAAGACAGCATGTCCCAGCATTTGCTCCCATCTGCCAGCTCCTGCATTCTTTCTATGCTCTCTTCTTTGCTGTTTGCTTTCTGACCTTGATGGGGCCAGATTTGATATAGATGTTCTGCTTAGGCTTGAAGACTCACTTTCTCATTGTCAATCAATGCTTTCACCAGACCTTCTCTTGACTGCTGCCTACTCCCAGAACAACGTACTCTGACCTAGGTTAAGAGTAGTCCTAAGTGTGGGTATAAATGTAAATATTCAGAAGAAAATTTGAGGGCGTGGCCATGTAGCAAGTCAATAGCACGTTCTATGCCTGTGTCATACGTAAGAAATATTCCCATTTCATTCTATTTCTTTATCCTCTTTCCATGCAGCTGATTAATATTCTAAGCTTAATTGCCAAATATAATTACTTTTACTCAGATGTTGTATAATGAAATTCAACATCTTAGTTTATAATCCGATCTCCAGATTCATTTTCTGTGTTATTTCTATGACTCCCCAGATGTAATGTTAGACAAACACCTAGCAGTGTTCATTTTCTTTCTTCTTTTCCTCTGTTTATATGGGATATTTGTCCCTACATATCCAAATGCCAGAATTCTCTAAATGCAGTGCAGGTATTACATCCTATTCTCTGTTTTTTCTTTTTTATTCTTTTAACTTTTTTTATTTCATTTGAATTTATGAGACAGAACCTTACTATGCATCACTGTCTGGCCTAGATATTATGCTATGTTAACCAGACTGACCACAAACTTATGGCAGTATTCCTGCCTTTACTTTTCAAATGTTAGAATTATAGCCATTGTGCTGCCTAGTTTAATGGCAGTTTAACCCAAGCTAGAGTCATTACAAAAGGGAACTTCAATTGAGAAAATGCCTTCACCAGCTTGGCTTGTAATCAAGCAACAGACTTTTGTTAGTGATTGATGTAGGAACACTGTGAGCAGTGCCACCTCTGGGTACATGGCTTCATATACTATAAGAAACAACACTGCTCCATGGCTTCTGCTTCAGTTCATAGTTTTGAGTTTCTGCCCTCACTTTCCTGAATGATGGATTGTAAGCTAGAAGATGAAACAAACCCTTTCCTCTCCAAATTGCTCTGGGTAATGTTTTATCACAGTGATAGAAACCCAAAAAGACATGTGCCACCATATCTGATTTTCTCTTCTTTATTAATAATTTCTTAATTCTCTGATGAAAGGTCATTTTTTAATATATTGCTTTTCTAGGACTTTTATTAATTACTTTTCATTTTTTTGAGATTTCAGTATAGTAAAATTATTTTTCACTTCTCTTTCCTTATTCTCAGCCCCCTCCCCTCCTCCCCCCCCACACACACCTAAATATATATGCTCAGTCTGTATAATGTCACTCATGATTTTCCTAGGCTGATCATTTGACATTCGATAGCCAGTTGATGTGCTCCTTCTTCAGGAAGACTAATTCTCTCTCTGCAGTTATTTTATATGTATTTATTGGGACTGGGATTCACAACTTTGCATTTTGATTGATTGCAGCTCTTTTGCTTTGTAATGGTCTTTGTCTTTTTGCATTTAACTAATGATGTTAGTTTTCTAGGTGTCTGGTACCAGACATATTCTTCCTCTTCCTAAGTAGCTCTCACCGGGTAGAGGTGTTTGTGCCCCTACTTCATGCCCACAGTTACTGTGTCATGCAGGTTATTGTGGCTCAGAGGCATCATAGCTGGGTAGGACTCTTGTGACACCTACTGGTACCATGAAATCTAGTTCTCAAGGAGGAGGTTTTGGGTTAGTTCCAGTTTAAGGTTTTCTAGACACTGTGTGTGAAGCTCATTAAGCCTTCAGCAATCACTTGAGGGTAACTAAGGGCAATACCAATAACCTGTAATGTTTTGGGAATCTCTTGGACAACAACAATTCAAAACGAGGCTTCTTATGCCCAGTATTTTGGATTCGTTGTTGTTTTGTTAGATTGTCATTGGCTCATTGATGGATCATTGTTGGCCCAGATGAGAAATTTTCATTTAAACTATGTATGCTTATTTATATACTGATTGTCTTAGTTAGGGTTTCTATTGTTAAGAGACACCATGACCATGGAAACTCTCACAAAGGAAAGCATTTCTTTGGGGCTGGCTTATAGGTTCAAAGGTTTAGTCCATTGTTGTGATGATGAGAAACATGGTGACACTGTGCTGGAGAAGGAGCTGGGAGTTCTACATTTGGATCAGCAGGCAACAGGAAGAGCCAGTGAGCCACTGGACCTGGCTTGACTTTCTCAAACCTCAAAGCCTACCCCTCAGTGACACACTTCCTCCAAAATGGTCATACCTCCAAAGTGGTCATACACATAGTATGGCCACACGTCCTAATAGTGACACTTCCTGTGGGCCTATGGGAACTATTTTCATTCAAAACATCATACTACTGACCTTTGTGTATTAAATGTATTTTTAATGAGGAGCTTATAGTTTAATCTTAAAGATACTCCTGCCCTTATTTAACCCCTACCTCCTTTATCTCTCTCCCCTTCCTGATTAGAATTGATACCCCAGTTTTTTCCATTTCCCACAGCAGATCATTCGTATCCTGCTGTTCCCTCTCTATGTGCCCCTCCACCCCCAGGAATGATTGTGTGTGTGTGTGTGTGTGTGTGTGTATGTGTTCCTTATTTGTGCAGTTATTCCAGAATATACACTGTGTACTCACATCTAAAGATTTGGAGCTATAGCTTGTAATGAGCGGGAACCTGAAATCTTTGACTTTCTGGATTACGTCACCCAGTAGGATCTTGCCTAGTGCCGTTTGTAGAGCTGTTGGTGTGTTATCATTATCTTCTATGCCCACAAAGAGATTTCTGATGATATTCTCTAAAAGCAACGATTACTAACAAGATTTTCTTGGAAAAATTGAACATGGGAAGAAATTTATCACGTTGTTTGGTAAAAGTGGGTAAATCTGAAGTAGAAATTGGATCTCCAACAGTTTTGTAAGTGGATTGGATTGTTCTGAGCCAGCATATGATGTAATTATATCATGGCCAACATCTCTTGATGGTTATGAAATAAGAAAGATTATTTCTTTATTATATTCAACTGAACTGAACCATGATTCTTGACACACTTTTGTATTTAAAACAAGATGGGTCTTGACAGTATGACACTTACCATGAAAAACAAATTCTCTTTGGAAGAGAAAAAGTAATGATGCAATGAGACTTTGACGTTTCACAAGGAGTGTTGAATCCAATTTTATATGCAAGAGATGGCAATATGAAGCATATGCTTATTAGACTGCCACTGTTCCAGTTGTGGTTCCAGTGTACACTAACTCATGTACAGGAGGTTGACAAGCGTGTCAATGCGCTAAGCATGAATGTGCTTACTTTTTTATTTTATGTGCTGAGCTAACTATATTTCTCTTCCTAATACCACTTCCTTTTAATCTTCCTGTATTTTTAAACTAATTCCTCATTTTTACTGTATTTTACTAAGTCCTTTCCACCAGTATTCAAGAGATGAGACTTCCAGTTAAGTCTTTCTTTGAAGACTACGTATTATTACTTTAGTTTTAGTTTCGCTTTATATGGACTTAATTTCATTCTTTTGACTATTGGATAGAATTCTATATTGTGTACGTATCACATCATCTAATCTCTGTGATTAACAACTAGTATTATTGGATGTTTTGTAGGCCATATTCATAGCTTTACTAAGTATGTTTTGTGTGTTTTATAGGACTATTGAATCCAATTTTTTTAGAAGTCTCACAACTCAATTTTACCATCATATTTCCTATCCTAAATTTTACCTAAGTTTCTGATTTTCAGTTTGAAAAAATAGTATTTTCAGTTTTCTTATTTCATTAATAGTGAGAGTGAGCCTTTTTTTTTTTTTTGCTTTGTTTTGTTTTTTACATTTGCAGCTTTTTATTCATACTTTCCATTGAATTTGCTGGTTTTTTTTTTTAATGTTTTAAGGAATTTTTTGTGTAGTCTATATTAGTACCTTTGTTTTAGACATTGCAGATGTATCTTTTTGCTTTTAATCTCTCTCTGAAATTAGAGTATTCCTCCTTGAACAGAAAATTTTCTTTATATTTTGTTGTTTATAAACTTTTACTTCTTTTTTGAGGTAAGTTTAATAAGATCTAATTTCCACTATATATAAGCATGCTGAGTATATTTTGATTAGTTTTGACAGATAATATATTATTCCTTTGTACTTATACATGCAATCAAAACAATTTTTTTTATCCCCCAACTTTTTTTCTCTGACCTTTTACAGTTGGTTTTTCTTCCTTTGCTTACTACCCCTAGGCGACCAGTGTTTGGTTTGTGTCACTAGTGATTATTTCTGCTTCTTCTAGAGTATCCGATGAATGGACTCCTCACTGTGTGTACTCCATGCTTGACTTCATTAACCTAGTAAATGAAATAAAAGGATAAATACTCATACATACAAATACATGCTCAGATATCCATTAGATCTTTGGTGCACCTCTTTCTGGTACCCTTTATTCCTTCCTGTGGTAACCAGGTTACTATTTGCTGTCATTTCTCATTTGCACCCAGTCCTTCTTTTAGGATTTCTTTTTAGTGAAGATGAAGTACAAGAAACTCATTTTGTAAATCACACCAGTGTGTGTTTGTGTTGTCCAGGTGTGTGTGTGGTAGATGCACTTACTGCCTTGTGTCTGGGTAGAGGCAGGAGGTCTCTGCAGACTGTTTTTTATTATAGCTCTGTCTTACATTTGTAAAACAGGGCCTTTTGCTGAACCTTGAGTTCTAAGTATATAGTTGGTGACTGAGCCCTGCCCCTGGAATTCCCTGTCTCTGTATCCTTAGCACTAGGATTTTAGACTGACACATGCTTTTGTTACACTTGGCATGATATATCTATATCTATATCTATATCTATATCTATATCTATATCTATATCTATATCTATCTCCCACTGAACCATTTCTCCAGTGCAACTTTACTTCTGGAGCTATTTTACTGCATGTAACATTCTTGCCTGAGAATTATTTTCTTCTTTACTTTGGACGTGCTAATTTGATGTCTTTTATCCTCTGATTATTATTTTTAATTTATACATAGGATTTCCATGTTTGTGCTAAAATATTCATCTGATCTTACATTAGTTTTTATTACAACATTAAACATACCACAGTTATTTTACCTTTTTTTAAAGTCACAAATATTTTATTCAGAAGTCTACCAAATTGGGTCTCTAAACATGAATATCACAAGTGTTCTTCATATGATTGACTGTTTTGGCAAATGTTAGTTATGATGTGACTGTTCTCCTAGATAAGCAACCTCTGTCTTATGTAGTTCTGAAGTATTCCCCTGAAAAAGATTGTCACAGCTGGACTTGCTAGCCATTTAAACCCCACTCTGGAATGGAGGAAAACCAAAAATTCTTAACCTTCATGTGTCATCCCAGAGCAGAATAACTGCTGAGATAGCCTGTCACCCAAGATAGGCTCTGTCCCTTGGGCAAATAATCTCAGGAAGGAAAGACTGCGTATGAACACAAAGCATACGTAGCAGCTTCAACTTCCTCATCCCAATATTTTTAATTTCTTATTTGATAATTCGACATCTGTATCACATCTAACTCTGGTTCTGATTTAGTTGTTTTTCTATGTCTTGTAAATGTTATGAATTTGTTATTGTTGAAAAGCTGAAAATTTGGTTTCTTTAATGCTTGACAATCAACACATTTTTGTTCTGCTAAACTTGTTGTATAGAACTTGTATTAATATAGTTAAGATTTGTTCTATAGTCTGGGGTGACTATCTCTGTTACCCTTGTGGGTGTAGACAGGGGAACTGGTGATTTTTCTGATGTTTTCGTTAAGCCTGGTTTAGACTAACAACATGAACTTAACTCTTCCATGCTGTTAGCCTTTGTAAGTTTTCTTATTCCTTCATCCGGAGATTTTCTAGGGAATATCACATGATCTTACCTCCCTTGATGCTAGTATTCTGAGTCATTCACAGGAGTTGAAGAACGAGAAACACTCAAGGATGTAATGAAACCTTAAAGAAACAAAGGGATCAACCTCAAGGGTTGAACCCCAAGCAATCTTTGTGAAGCTTGACTGTTATAAAAAAGTACTACTTTTAGAGTGAGCCAAGTTCTTCCTCCTAGAACCTCGGATCTAATCTAAGTGCTTCTTGAAGGCACATACCACCTCTGACATCTCAGCCTTCATTGAGCACTGTTTGCCCTACTCAATAATGCAAGACTTACTTGTTTGCCAAGAAAGTCTTCTGAATGAAATCATGCAAAGGAGCTTTTCCTTTAGAAAAAAAAACAATTATAAATCACAGAAAACAACCAATATTTTTCATGATAATTTCTTCAAAGCCTAAGTACATCTAAAACAATCCCATCATTCTCATGATTATACCAAGTATAATGACCCTACTAAATTTCCCATGACAACCTGAGAGATAGAGGTTTGTTTTGTGTTGTTTGTTTGCTGTTCCTTCATGCTAGCTACCTTGTCCCTTTTCCAGTCCCGGGTCTTTGTTTTGGCTTTTCAGTGTAGACTTACTTACCACATGTTACACGTTTCAGGTGAACAATGCACTTGGTTAAAATTCCTTTTCTCTAGCTGACATGGGCCAAGGACAAGGAAATGGGCTGCTTGGCAGGAATATGACATTGGCCAAGGACAAGGAAGTAGGCTTCAGGCAGGAATCTGACATTAGGCTAGAACAAAGAAGTAATTTCAGGTATCAATCTAAATTGTAGGCTACAACAAAGAATCTCAGTCAGGAATCTAAATATTAGGCTAGAACAAAGAAGTAATTACAGACAGGAATCTAAATCTTATGTTAGAACAAGGAAGTAGGCTTCAGACAAGAAAATGACCTTGGGCTAGGATAGGGAAGTAGGCTCAGATACTTTGGTCATCCTGATAAGCCTTTAGAAACAATGATTTTAGGAGTGTTCACGTAATTGGGTTTAATGCCTTGCTTTTTCTTTGACTATTTGTGTTTATTGTATTGCTTGTTCCTTGAATATTTGCATCTGTTGTATTGTTAGACCCTCAGCCTAGAACTGACCTTAATACATGCATGTAATCAAAATGGTATAAAAGCATAAAGGAAGAGGGTGTATAGGATAGGTGGTTCTAGGGAGGGGAAAGGAGATGACATCTGTGTTGTAAATAAATAAAATATCCAATAAAAAAATTTCTTATCTCTGACTTTGGTGTTTTTTTTCTAATTCGTCCAGTCTATAGTTGTTTCTTCTGTTTCTGCTTCACATTCCTTCTGTAAGTCAAGAGTCCTGTTCTGTAGGAGGAAGTAGGGAGAGCGACAGTGAAAGACCTATAACCTGCTCTTTGTTTATCCAGCAGACAACATGGATGGAGGAAGCCTTTACAGAAGTTTTCTGTCCTTATCAGGGACTCAGTAGTTTCCATGTAGTCAAAGCCTATGAAAGCATAGAATTCACCTGTGTCTATTTATAGGCCTCAGCGATATCACCTTTCCACACTCACAAATAGTCTTTAGGAAATTAGTCAATATTTCTGATAGTATACTGTTCTAGCTTCTTTAGCATATGGTGTTCTATTTATATTAAAGATATTTGGTCCTGATTCTCTTTTCAGTCACCATTTTCTCTCCAGATTTAGACTTCTGTCTGTATTCAGAACTTTGTTCTGAATTAAATAAATTGTAAATTTCCTTTATATCTGAATGTGTTTTTGTTTTATGTATGTAAGGTAGATATTAAACTTGCTTACAACTCAGTTTTGCCTTAAACATTGTTATGCAACTCTAGAAATATATATAAATAAATCAAATATTTAGTGATGATAAGTGTTGCTTTCTTATTGTTATGGCAACATACCCAATTAAAAATAAACAAAAATGAAAACAAAAACAAAGCCAATATAAACAACATAAGACAAAAAGGATTTACTTTAGCTCATGATCTGAGAATGTTGTTCATATTGGCTGGAACCTCATGGTGGTGGCAGGAGTATTAGGCAGTAGGTCACACTGCATCATTTGGGAACAGAGAAAGATGAATGCTATTGTCTACTCTCATTCTCCATTTTATTGAGTCTGGAATCTCAGTTCCTCGAATGGTGTTACCCATATTCAAAGTGGGGCTTCCTCCCTCAGTTAAACCTCTCCCGAAATATCCTTACAGATGTGTATGTCTCCTGTGTGATTTCAGATCTAGTCAAGTTTCCAATGTAGGATCATAAGGAAATTTATTTCCAAACAATTCAATTCTCATATATATTATTCTATATTTTCTAAAGATAAAAACAAACTTGTAATAAGGCATTTTACTCGTAATTTTCAAATACAAGTCTTGATTGCAGAGGCTACTCAGTGGATAAAGCTTTTGTATAATCATGAGGACCTGAGTTCAGATCCTCATCATCCATATTCAAACCAGGTATGGAGGTATATCCCTGTACCCACCTCTTTCTACTGGGGAGGAGACAGATGGGGCCCAAGGACTTATTTACCAGTCAGTTTTGCTGAAACAGCAGTTCTGAGCTCAGTAAGTGACTGAACAAATAAGAGTGAGAGTAATAAGAGAAACACCCAGTGTTGACCACTGGCCTCTTTATGAGCACAAGCAAACACACTCACATAAACCCTGCATGTATATAGAAGTATCAATTGTTGAATATTTGATATCACAAGATGCAGAGTATCTTCAGTTTTTCTCAGAGCTGATAACTATTTTTATTTTATAATTGTCAATGATTGGGAATGCCATATCTCATTAATATTAACTGTAAAATGGGAAGACATTTTTGAAATGGTTGAAAATTCTTAATTGCAAGGTGAAATTTTTATGAAACTCAATCCTTCAATACCAATACCATTTTTTAAAGTCAGACAACCCAACACAAACTAACTCAGAGATACTTCGAACTTTTCAGATGTGTACATGTTTCTTTATGTACACATATCTCTCCAGCACTGCCAGAAATACCTCAAACTCATCATGTCATTGATTTGAATTAAGTTTTGCTCACAGTATGTTTGGAAACAGTCTTAAGAGAAGACTATTTTTTAAAGTAAAATTTTAATTAAAGAGTGATGAGGGTTTTTTTTTTTTTTTTTTTAAAGCCATTCAGTTCCACTGTTCTTCTGTCACTGGCATGCTCCCGTTATTTTTGTATCAGTGATGGACAAATGTTTATGCAGTATGTAGGAAGGAGAAAAACACAAATAGAAATTTCTTTTCTGCCTTATGTTTCATTGTTTTGCCCAATTTAATTCTCTGGTTTTTTTTTTTTTTTTTTTTTTTTTTTTTTTTTTTTTTTTTTTTTTTTTTTTGTCTTTTTTTGTCCCTGAGATTTTCTTGTGGCTTTATGCTGTATTCTACTTTCTAGTTTCTTCTACTGTGTTCTGTCAGTTTTGACTATCTAAACTATAAATAAATTCTTGAAAACAGTTTTGGAAATGTAAGAGGCATTCGATGTAGCATGGCTTCCTAGAATTTCATTCACAATATAGTCAAAGTTCATTATAACATTTAGTCATTGAGATTGACAATGTGTTTGTGACAATGATTATTATTTGGCTGTGAATCTAACATTTCAGAATTATATTGGTTACAGTCTTTTCTATTCAAGTTTCTTTCCTACAACCACTCTATTAGGAAATCTGATGCCCAAAGAGATTTATTTAACACAAAGAGGAAATGGTAGCAGTATACCATATTCTTTGTTATTTCACTAAATCCATTGCTGTATAAAAGCTTTATTGTTTATTGACTTGTGTATTAATGATGTTACTTTAAGAGTAGATTGTAAACAGACTCAAAATATTTAATGTTTGTTTTTTTATATTCTTTTTTTTTTCCTTTTTGGATTCATGGAAAGCTTTGAAGACTACACTGACAAATTTAATTCTATTTGCTTTTATGGAATTCAGTCTGAAGGAATTGTATGTGCTAACAGTATTTTTTATGAGAAAGATTGAGTTGTCTTAGGTGTATCTTTCAAGGTGTACCTGAGTTTTCTCTGTGATTTCGTATTGAATGTATGACTCCTTGTTGAAACAAAGAGACATCTAAGGAGTCACTAAAACAAAATCTGCTGTCTCCAACATTGTCAATGCCTGAATTGGTTTAGCTGTGTGTTGGGAATGAAAGACTGATGTGTCTGACACATTTCATATGAATAATTAATTACATGTATGCCATCCCAGGGGACACTGATCAGGAATGAGCACATTTATGAGTACAGAATTGTTATTCTATTATATTAAAAGATACTTGAGGTCTAGGAGAAGACAGCTTCCATGCTTGTATGTTCTTCACAGAGGTCACTGCAAAACTCTCAGTAGTGGCCTTCTATGAAAGACCAAGTTAGACTGACCATCCCACCTTCTTCTAAATGCATAAAAGATAAGTAATTGACAGCAGATTAGATAAAGGTCATTGAATTTATATAGTATCATTGAATAATAAAAAATTGACATGTAGTGCTTTTCTTTGCTCATTTGACTTGTCCAGATGTTCAGTCCCCGTATTGTGGCACAGGTGCAGTGACTTGACCTAGGTCATGTTTCCTGAGACTCACCAGAGGGCTCAGCATAGTAGTTTGAAAATAATTCTCTTTTGCAAGGTTGCATATTTTTGAAATTTAAATTGCAAATCCAATCACTTTTTCTTCTGAATTATTCACAGAAGAGCCAAGGTCCAAAATCTATTCAAGTATCATATATTTAAAGCAAGTCTGAAGCTGGGAGACACTTATGCTTAAAGAGGATCTCAGTAGCATAAACCACTAACTCTTCTCAGTGGCAGACTGTGACAGTTTATGGAGATGGCTCAAGAATCTGTCTGTTCAGCATCCCCAATTTGACTTCTAAGCCCTAGCTCCAAGCATTCTTCAGATTTCTTTGAGCTCATCTTCACAGACAGACTTAGCATCTGTAACCTGTACTTGTTATTATTTTATATTTCTTCAAGAGAGTAAAGTTTTCTTTTTATACAAAGCAGATTTTTTCTTACATAATATATCCTGACTATAGTTTCCCTCCCTCTACTCTCCCAGCTCCTCTCCGCTTCCCCTCCCATCTGGAACCACCACATTTCTTTTCTCATTAGAAAAAGAAAAAGAAAAAAAATCAGGCTACTATGGGATAATAATAAAATAAAACAAAATAGGATAAAACAAAAACTAACGCATAGTAATTGGACAAAACAGACAGAAAGAAAAGAGCCCAAGTGGAGGCCCTTGTTTGCACGTACAGGAATACTACAAAACACTAAACTGCGTGGCATAATATATACACTAACAACATTTTTCCTCCTCTCCTTCTGCAGGATTCAAGTGGGTAAATTTTTGACAGTCTTTTTACTGTGTGTTTTTAGAGCCTATATTTAGATAATAAATTAGAGTTTTCTAAGTATAGAAAGAGATCAAGTAGAAAAGGAGCATAGTATAAAAACAGTAATATTGAATACATACCTGAGTTTGCTTGCAGTGTGCCAATGGGGAGGCTGTGACTTGGAGAACTGGTAGGCTGCAGTGTGACCCTGACGTGGCCATTGTAACTGCACACATATGCTTAAATCTCAACTTCTTCATTAACATTGATAGAACAAATGTTTCTGCTTAGGTTCCAACTTATTTTCAAAATGGCATAATATGGAAATCCCATACTCAAAATGAGTATAGACTTTTGGTGAATATTTAGTGAGTGGCACTTCCCTTGTAATTCTTATTTTTCCATTCATACACAGGTCAAATGATAGAGGCTATCATGAAGAGCAGTACCATGTCATCAATAAGGCACTTAATTTGTATAATTGAAGTGTGAATTTTACTTGCTTCTCTCATATTTTATTTCATTTTGTACATTGTTTTCCTTCTTTTTCTGTCTCTTCCTTTTAAGTTTCCCACTCTGAAGTCTGAACCACCTCAAAGTATTGAGCTAGGGCTGAATAACATGTTCTTTGCATGTGTCAAATCTAACGTGCATAATCACTGTGGCACTGCAGTCCCTACCTAGAAACACACCATGTCTAATTTTACAGTTTTAATTCTAGTCCAAATACAGTCCAAGTTACAATGAAAACAAGTCAGTAACATATGTAATAGTATCATGTGACATATACCAGGGAGACATGAACTCCTGCCTGTTCTCCCCAGTAAGTAACACTCCGAGGCTAAACTCCAACCTAGTGAACCCAGGATTTAAGAATTGCTTACTGGACCATGGTTGAGAGGTTGAGCAAAGGCTGGGTAACACCGGCAAAAGCTGCAGCCATGGAGTGTTGTGTGACATGCAGGATGCAAGTGCCTTCTCCACAGCAGTCATTTACTGCTTCTGTAACTGGGGTAGTGAAGGTGGAGAACATGTGAGTCCTCAGAGTCTCGGGTCTTCAGGACCTATGAGCCTGATTCTGAAGAACTCCTTTCTTCCCTAAGGAGAGAATGTTTCAATTTATAGGAACTTGCTACACAGCAAGTAGTTTGCGTCAGATAAATCCTGCAAGATTTTACAATGCTAGAGTGTACATAGCAGATGGCCTTTTCTGCCTGTGGAAAAGGATCCAAAGGCAGACGAGCAGTATTCTGAAATTAAATAATACTTCAAGTTAAATATTTTCAGCACTTAAAATTGAGTGTATAGTATTAACAAGATATTTTGCAAGAAAATCAGAAAACTTTTTGGCACGATCTGAAGAGATGAGGCAGTGGGTAAGAGCTCAGACTACTCTGGCAGAGGATCTGAGTCTGGTATTTAGGACCACTTCAGGTGCCTCACAACTGTCTATACCTCCCAATTTTAGGATATCCAACCCCTCTACTTACAGCCTTGTGTGCATATCTGTATTTGAGACATATATACATCGTGAAAAATTATTAAAAGACATCTTTAAGTTTTCAGGAAAAAATGATTTCAAGAGAAGTATAGATGACTATATAGTAACAGAATACTGTTAAGATTATAATGTGCAATGTAATTTTGAATGAATTTCTCTGAAAGTATTTTGGAGGTTCAGAGAACACTAAGATTGCTTCAATTTAGGTTTATAAGTAAGTGTAACTTATGAAACATGATGATTATTCTAGGACAAAAGACACAGGATGAGACATAAGAAAAGAAAAGGTATTTTAGGTAGAGAGATCAGTCTAAGCAGTCAACTAAAGGAGACTACATGAAGCATAAAATGAAATAAACTTCAGTATACATGAAGCTTAAAGAAGACTGTAAGTTCCCCTATATCATTGATAGGCATTGATGCCATGATGTATTTTTTTAATTTATTTTTTATTGGATATTTTATTTACATTTCAGATGCCATTCCCTTTCCCCATTTCCCCTCCCTAGAAAACCTGTATCCCATGCCCCCTTTTCATTTTGCTTTTATACATTTTTTTGAAAATGTTAATCAAAGGCTTTATAAGTTTGGTAATGCTCAACCAGAAGTGTAACCCAATACCCAACCTAGATATATAAACTATCTTTGACTGGTGGAGACACGTGAACATCTGCCTCCATGCCCCCCCCCCTCTCTTTTTCTGTCTCTCATCACCTAGCTTCTCCTCTCCTTCTTCTCCTCCTCTCCTTACTCCTTCTCTTCCTCTTGGTACTCCTCCCATCTTAGTTTCTCCTACATATCACCCTTTCTGTTAAAATAAAACTTTTCTCTCAAAATACAGTTAGAGCATAATTATTCCTAATTGTACCAGTGAGGTACAAGATAGTCCTAATACCCAATCCATCATTTTGTTGACTAACCAGAACCTCTGTCATCTATCCTAACTAAAACACTTAGTTCTGAACCTGGATTTTTTCTTGGCTGTAGAATGAATGTCAGCTGAAAACCATCCACTCAAATCTTTTCTCTCAAAGTAAATAGCCAGGATTGGCTATGAGACTATAAGTTTTCAACCCCGTCAGAAATCCAGATTGACTGAGTTAACTGAAATTATGGGAAGCACAAAGCATAGCTTCTAAAACTTAGCCAATTTATAGATACCACTGAACACCTGGGCAGTCCCTATACTACAAAATGTTGGAGCATCTGATCTTCAGCCTTCTGGCCCAGGATCATCTGACAGACCTTAGTGATGCAGAATTATTAAGGGCTGATTACTCTGTCTAGGCAGATATAATCAGTCGACTATTCTGCAAGTGTGTCCTTTCTGGACAGTAATTTGTCTGTAGATGGAAAGAGGCAATTCTTGCCTAGTGGCTGTCTCACCACAACTGGAGTAACTCCAAAGATGCTCAATTTCTTCTTAGAATCCAAGACAGGAAGCTGTCAGGAGCAGACAGGGCTCTAACCAAAATGAACGTTTATGCAGGAATGTTTGTAATGTCAATTCTGTGGACTTCTGATATTTTTGAAAACTGTATTTTTTTTTCCATTGGATATTTTATTTACATTTCAGATGCTGTCCCCTCACTCCAATTTTCCCCCACCCAGGAACTCCCTATCTCATCCTCCCTACCCCTGCCTCGACTAGGATATACCCCCACCCACTCCCCCACTCACAACCCCACCCTCGAATTTCCCTACACTGGGGCATCCAGCCTTCATGAGACCAAGGATCTCTTCTCCCACCTATGCCCAACAAGGTCGTCCTCCCCTACATATACAGCTGGAGCCATGGGTCCCTCCCTATGTGCTCCCAGGCCAGTGGTTCAGACCCTGGGAGCTCTGGTTGGTTGGTATTGTTGCTCTCCTCATGGGGCCACAAACCCCTCAGCTCCCTCAGCTCCTTCTAACTCCTCCATTGGGAACCCCATGATTGGTTCAATGGTTGGCTGTGAGCATCTGCCTCTGAAAATGTCAGACTCTGGCAGACCTCTAAGGAGACAGCTATATCAGGCTCCTTCCTGTTAGCATGCACTTCCTGGCATCCACATCAGTGTCTACCCTTGGTGACTGCACATGGGATGGATACCCAGGTAGAATGGTCTCCAGATAGCTCTTCCTTCAGTTTCTATCCCATAATTTGTCTCCATATTTGCTCCCTTGAGTATTTTGTTGCTCCTTCTAAGGACCGAAGCACCCACACTTGGTCTTCCTTCTTCATGAGCTTCATGTAGTCTGTTAGTTGAATCTTGGGTATTGCTAGCTTTTGGGCTAATACCCAATCATCAGTGAGTGAATACCATGTGTATCCTTTTGTGATTGGGTTACCTCACTCAGGATGATATTTTCTAGTTCCATCCATTTACCTAAGAATTTCTGGAAATCAGTCTGGAGGTTCCTCAGAAAATTCTACATAGCATTACTTGAGGACCCAGCTATACCACTCCTAGGCATATACCCCCAAGATGCTCCAACATATAACAAGCTCATATGCTCCACTATGTTCATAGCAGCCTTATTTATAATAGCCAGAAACTGGAAAGAACCCAGATGTCCTTCAACAGAGGAATGGATACAGAAAAATATGGTACATTTACACAATGGAGTCTTCCTCATCTATTAAAAACAATTAGAATTTTTTATTCATATATATCCAGTGTCATAAAAATTTCCTGCTATCATGATTATATTATGTAATTAAATATTATACTTTGTGCATAAATTTGTATGTTTATTTCATTTTTGATGGGTTGGATGAAGCTGATTGGCAGGAGGACATAGGCAGAGCCACTTCACCCATTGTCATTATGTCACTTTCAGTATCAACAGCAGCTCAGTATCTGTGAATATTAAAGGGATTTTTAGATGTCCTCTTGTTGTTGGCTAAATCTTTTTTTTATTACTTTTATTCTTTTATACTCCAGCCATTGCCTTTACTCCTGGTTCCCCCTTCCCACAGTTCCTTATCCCATCTCCCCTCCCTCATGTCTCCAAGAGGATGTTCTGCCCCCTCTGATCCGCTGCCAGGCCTCTCCACTCACTCTCTCTCTCTCTGCAGCCTCAAGTCTCTGGAGGGTTAGGCACATCTTCCCCCACTGAGGCCAGACCAGGCAATTCTCTGCTATCTATATGTCAGGGCTCTCGGACTAGCTCATATATAGATAGATCTTTTCATAAGTATTTACATTCTACCTTTCCAAATTAGAAGTATAAATATAATAAATGATTTACTAGGTAAACAGCGTGTTACCTGCTGAAACAACGAGTGTGTTGCAGGCTCTTTAGATGTTAAAGAAGCTGATGTTCACAGAGAATGCATTGCAGCATTCTCTGTAGCATTGACAAGAACCCTCTTATCAAACATTAACAAGGATACATTTGTTTCTTTCTTTTTATTATTTTATTTATTTATATTCCAAATGTTGCCCTCTTCCCTGTCCCCCCTCCCAGAGTTCTTCACCCCATCTCCCCTCTGGTTTGCCTCTGACAGAGGGCGCCCACCCACCTGTCTAACACCCCCACCTCATGCCCCCTACCCCAGCATCCTCCTTCCCTGGGGCATCAAGTCTCTACAGGATTAAGAGCATCCTCTCCCACTGAGACCAAACTACTTTTAATAAGAGAAAGTAAGGAATATACCTTTCTCCAATCCTACATAAGAAAGTAGGACTGATAGTGTTTTATAAATTATTTATGTGCTGCTTAAATGAAATCTAATCTGCATTTCTGCATTGTATGGCAAGACATGAATATTCTCTTTTATAATCTGTACAGTGTTTTTTATTAGCAGTTTACTTAAACTGAAAATTTATTGGCCAGAGCAGTGAAAAAGTATGTTGAAGCTAAACACAAAATGCACAAAATATAAAATGCTGAGGTGAGGCAGTAGTGGTGCTGGAGAGGTGACTGTGGTCAATAGCACAGGCTGCTCTTAAAGCAGTCCTGGGTTTGATTACTATGCCCACAGAATGGCTCCCTATCTCTCCAGTTCCAGAGGATGCACACTGTCTTCTGTCCTCTGTGGGCACCAGAGCATGCACGTGGTGCCCAGACATATATGCAGGCAAAGCATTCATATGCATAAATAAAATACAATACAAATTTTAAAAATGAAAAAGGCAAAAATGTAATTATTAACAAGTAGGATTGTTACATTGTGGGCCATAATAACAAGTATGACTATGTGTATAATAACAAGTCAACTAAGTGTAGTTGATTCAATGTGAATGTATATTTTTTTGATTAAGGATAATTGTATTAAAGATGCATTTAAAGAGGTACATTATGGAGCACTGTTCCATTATTTACAAGTCATTGTGAATTAAACTCAGGTAAGAAAACAAGTAATTATATCATATTTCCTAAAGAAATTATGCCAGTGTATTGGGAGACCAAAATGAACGTCTGGATCTGAAATGTGTGATGAAGTTCAGTATCAATAATAACCCAAGAGCTTGGAAAATAAAAATAATGCCTTTTTTTTATTTTTTAAAAAAGAGGCATTATGATTGGGTTAACTCACTTAGGATGATATTTTCTAGTTCCATCCACTTACCTAAGAATTGCTCGAATTCATTATTTTTAATAGCTGAGTAGTACTCCATTGTGTAAATGTACCACATTTTTTGTATCCATTCCTCTATTGAAGGCCATCTGGGTTCTTTCCAGCTTCTGGCTATTATAAATAAGGCTGCTATGAACATAGTGGAACATATGTCCTTGTTATATGTTGGAGCATCTTCTGGGTATATGCACAGGAGTGGTATAGCTGGATCCTCAGGTAATGCTATGTCCAATTTTCTGAGGAACCGTCATACTGATTTCCAGAGTGGTTGTACCAGCTTGCAATCCCAACAGTAGAGTAGTCTTCTTTCTCCACATCCTTGCCAGCATCTACTGTCACTTGAGTTTTTGATCTTAGCCATTCTGACTTGTATGAGGTGGTATCTCAGGGTTGTTTTAACACACGTGGTATTTATTCACTGATAAGTGGATATTAGCACAAAAGCTTGAAATATCCAAGACTCAATTCACAGACCACATGAAGCTCATGAAGAGGGAAGACCAAGTGTGGATGCCTCCGTCCTACTTAGAAGGAGTAACAAAAATACTCAAGGGAACAAATATGGAGACAAAGTGTGGGACAGAAACTGAAGGAGGGGCCGTCTGGAGACCATTCCACCTGGGTATCCATCCCATGTGCAATCACCAAAGGTAGATACTGATGTGGATGGCAGGAAGTGCATGCTGACAAGAGCCTGATATAGCTGTCTCCTTAGAGGTCTGCCAGATTCTGACACATTTAGAGGCAGTTGCTCACAGCTAACCACTGATCTGATCAAGGGTTTCCCAATGGAGAAGTTAGAGAGAAGACTGAAGGAGCAGAAAGGGTTTGTGGCCCCATGAGGAGAGCAACAATACCAACCAACCAGAGCTCCCCAGGTCTAAACCACCAGCCTGGGAGCACATAGGGAGGGACCTATGACTCCATCTGTACATGTAGAGGAGGATGGCCTTGTTGGTCATAAGCAGGAGAGGAGATGCTCTGTCCCATGACGGCTGAACACCAAGTGGGGGGAAACTCGAGGGTGGGGAGGTGGGAGTGGGTGGTTGGTGGGGACACATCCTCATAGAAGCATGAGGTGGTGATGGGATAGGAGGTTCCTGGGTGGTGCGGGGAATGGGGGTAAAGGGATAGAATCTGAAATGTAAATATAATATCTAATAAAAATTAATAAAAAGAGGCATTATTAAATTGACCTCAATACTAAGATTTAGCTAATAATGTTATATAGACTGCTGATTGCTTACTATTTCTTTAAACATTTTTTTCTTCCTCGGTAGACATTTGCTTGTTATTTGTTATGAATAGGAGTGGTTGTAAACAGCCAATCCAACGTGCACAAAAGTAATGCATGTCAATTACATGCCTCACCGTAAAATATTCATGCATTACCTCCATAGCTACTGCTTCTTCCAGAAGCCTGGAATTATGGTCCACTTTTGTAGATGTTGGACTCACTATTCTCTTGTTTAATGCATTGAAATAAGCTTCATATGTTGGATTAGTAAGATTATATATCTCGGAGTATAGTTACTATACAGTTTTAAATTACCCTTAAATAATTTGAATACTTATTATACAATTAAGTAGAATTTTATTCTCTAGATTTAGATCCATATTTATTTTTTAAGTAAAATGTCAGCAAAATGGCAGACTGGAGTCTTCTATCTTCTTACCCATAAAACAGTAAACAATAATCAACTGCATTTAAAACAAAATGAATGAAGAATCAGCAGATATGTAGAGATCTTGCTCCATGAATAAGGAGCAGGGTTTATCAACAAGGGTACCTGGAGCCCAGATGAGGCTTTCATAAGGGCTTTCAAGATGTTTTATAGTAGGTAGTTTTTCCTTCTCCTCTCTTCAAATATTTAGACTTTACATGAAAATATCTAAGCATATTCCTTTTATTTTGTTGAGTTTTTAAAGCAGGAGCTGCCTATTAATAAATAGGCAGCTATATTATTAGATCAGGGATCATAGACTGTACAAACTTGGAAAAAAATCAATGAAGTGTTGTGGTAAAGGGGCATTATGGGATGCTGAATGCATACTCAAACAATATAAAGAAAAAGGAAATTACACTAAAATATCAGCTAAGCACTATTTTTTTTTATTAGATATTTTATTTACACTTCAGATGCCATCCCCTTTCCCCATTCCCCCCCCTTAGAAAACCCCTATCCCATGCCCCCTTTTCCTTTTTGCATTTATACATTTTTTTTAAATAATGTTAATCATAAGCGTTATAAGTTTGGAATTGTTCAATCAGAGGTGTAACCCACTGACCGACCTAGATATAACAACTATCTTTGACTGGTGGAGATACATGAATATCTGCCTCCCTGTCTCCCCCCTCTTTCTCTCTTTCATCACCTAGCTTCTCCTATCCTTCTTCTCCTCCTCTTCTTACTCCTTTTCTTCCTCTCAGTACTCCTCCTACCTTAGCTCCTCCTACACATCACCCTTCCTGTTAAAATAAAACTTTTCTCTCAAAATACAATTAGAGCATAATTATGCCAATTTGTACCAGTGAAGTACAAGATAGTCTTAATACCCAGTCCATCATTTTGTTGACTAACCAGCACTTCTGTCATCTATCCTAACTAAAACATTTAGTTCTGAACCTGGCTTTAGGATGAATGTCAGCTGCCGACCATCCACTCAAATCTTTTCTCTTACGGTAAATAGCTATTAAGTTTTCAACCCCGTCAGAAATCCAGAATGACTGAGTTAGCTATAATTGTGGGAAGCACAAATCATAGCTTCTAAAACTTAGCCAATTTATAGAGACCTCTGAACACCTGAAAAGCCCCTATACTACTGAACGTTGGAGCATCAAATCTTCAGCCTTCTGGCCCAGAATCATCTGACAGACCTTGGTGATGCAGGATTATTAAGGACTGATTACTCTGTCTAGGCAGATATAATCAGTCGACTATTCTGCATGTGTGTCCTTTTCTGGACAGTAATTTGTCTGTAGATGGAGAGAGGCAATTCTTGCCTAGTTACCACACAACTGGAGTAACTCCAAGGATGCTCAATTTCTTCTTAGAATCCACGACAGGAAGCTGTCAGGAGCAGACAGGTCTCTAATCAATATGAACATTAATATATAAATATTTGTAGCATCAGTTCTATGGACTTCTGATGTTTTGAAAACCAACTATCCATGTAAGGTAACCTGGACTGTTTTCTGTTAACTCCTCTCAGCTATTTCTAAGTAAAATATGGAAAGCACCCTAACAATAAACTCAAAAATATGAATTTGCTATAGTCCCTTAACTCATAGGTTAACCGTCCCAAATAAGTTAAAAAAGTTAAAAAAGGGCTGGGTCTAGGCCCTGTATTCCTAAAAGTGTTATACAGGCACAATGCCCATGAGCGTATCAATATTCATCTCACTTTTATATTAATAAGGAGCTCGTACCAATGAAAACCTTAAATTTGAGATCAAAGTAAATTTTGTACCATTTAAGAATTTATAACTTCATCTTGATAATAATTATACAGATTTCTACCAGTAGGTTATGGCTATGCAGTAAGTCCTAGCTAATCCCCCCTGTTCCAACAAAACCACTACTTGTCCCTAGAAAGACAGACCATTATTAACCACATTAGTCCCCAAGCTCAGGGAATAGGAGCGCTGACTCTTCTTTAACTTCTTCAAGATGATTAAGGGCGTTGAGATTTTAGAAGAGGGGTTGGGGGGGAGAGTAAGTTGATAAGCCTCTGATGCTGTGTCTTCACTGAATCCAGATGGAATTCCAGGACATCAGAGGTTTGGGCAGGTCTGCTCAGTATGCTTGATGAGTAGATACACCAAGGCACCAAGGCTGTGTATTCTGCAATATACAATTCTCAGAACAAGTTTTAGTATCAAGAAAAAAAAAAAAATTTCCCACCCCCAGGGGCCTGACATTTTTTTTTAAAGATGTTGGTTCTGAAGACTTTTTTTTCCTGCTTCTTAAAATTGGTTGTAGTAGTTACATTTCAGATTTTATCCCCTTAGCCTACTTCCTCCCACCACCCAGAAACCTATCCCATCCCCCTCCTCATGCTTCTATGAGGCAGTGACCACACCTACCCCTCTCACTATCCCCTCCCCGCCCTCACATCCCCCCCCACTGTGTGTTCATTCATTCATTTTTCATTCATTTTTTTTATGGGACCAAGAAACTCCTCTCCCACCTATGTCCGACGGGGCCATCCTCCCCTACATATACCTCTGGTGTCTTGGGTCCCTCCCTATGTGTTCCCAGGCTGGTGGTTTAGACCCTGGGGGGGCTCTGGTTGTTTGGTATTGTTGCTTTCCACCTGGGGTCAATAACCCATTCTGCTCCTTCAGTCCTCTCACTAAGTTCTCCATTGGGAAACCCCTGATCATATCAGTGGTTAATTGTAAACATTGTCCTCTGAGTGTTTTAGTCTTTGGCTGACCTCTAAGGAGACAGCTATATCATGTTCCTCACATTATGCACTTCCAGCCATCCACAACAGTGTTTAGATTAGGTGGCTGTACATGGGGTGAATACCCAGGTGGAAAGGTCTCCTGATGGCCCCTCCTTCAGTTTCTGTTCCATGTTTTGTTTCCCTATTTGCTCCCTTGAGCATTTTTATTTCTCGTTCTAAGTAGAACTGAGGCATCCCCTCTTGGTCGTCCTTCTTCATGAGCTTCATGTGGTCTGTGGGTTGAGTCTTCGCTAATCCAAGCTTTTGGACTAACATCCGTGGAGATATGTTTGTGTAACTATCTTCTTTTGGGGTTTTTGGAAGATTACTTTCTTGCTTTTTCTAGGTTGTAGTTTCCCTCCTTGTGTTGGAGTTTTCCACCAATTATTCTTTGAAGTGCTAGATTTGTGTTGAGATACTGTGTAAATTTGGATTTGTCATGGAATATTTTGGTTTCTCCATCAATAATGATTGACAGTTTTGCTGGGTATAGTAGTCTGGGCTGGCATTTGTGTTCTCTTAGGGTCTGTATGATATCGGTCCAGGATCTTCTGGCTTTTATGGTCTCTGGTGAGAAGTCTGGTATAATTCTTATAGGTCTGCCTTTATATGTTACTTTGCCTTTTTCCCTTACTGCTTTTAGTATTTTTTCTTTGTTTTGTACATTTGATGTTTTGACTATTATATGGCGGGAAGTATTTCTTTTCTGGTCTAAACTATTTGGAGTTCTGTAAGCTTCTTGTATATTTATGGACATCTCTTTCTTTAGGTTAGGGAAGTTTTCCTCTATAATTTTGTTGAGGATATTTACTGGTCCTTTTAGTTGGGAGTCTTCCCCCTCATCTATACCTATTATCCTTAGGTTTGGCCTTCTCATTGTGTCTTGGATTTCTTGTATATTTTGGGTTAGTAGCTTTTTATATTTTGCATTTTCTTTGACAGTTGTGTCAATGTTTTCCATGGTATCTTCTGCACATGAGATTCTCTCTTCCATCTCTTGTATTCTGTTGGTGATACTTGTGTCTATGACTCCTGATCTTTTTTTTAGGTTTTCTATCTCCAGGGTATTGTCCCTTTGTGATTTCTTTATTGTTTCTACTTCCATTTTTAGATCCTGCATGGTTCTGTTTAATTCCTTTTCCCGTTTGGTTGCATTTTCTTGAAATTCCTTAAGGGACTTTTGTGTTTCCTCTTTAAGGGTTTCTATCTGTCTACCAGCGCTCTCCTTAAGTTCTTTGAGAGTGTTATTTATGTCTTTCTTAAAGCCCTCTATCATCATCATGAGAAGTGATTTTAATTCTGATTCCTGCTTTTCTGGTGTGATGGGGTGTTCAGGGCTTGCTCTGATGGGGGAGCTGGGTTCTGATGATGCCATGTAACTTTGGTTTCTGTTGCTTACATTCTTGCTCTTGCCTTTTGCCATCTGGTTAACTCTAGTGCTGCCTGTACTTGCTGTCTCTGACTGAAGCCTGTCTTTCTAGTTATCTAGCTTGTGTCTGATCTCCTAGGGGTCCAGATGTCTCTGTGATCTTTTCCAGCTGCACTGATTACAGTGGTACCTCTAGGATGCCTCAGGATATGGTGCCTCCAAGGTAGTAGTCCAGCTAGGTGTCTGCTGTTCTGGGTGCAGTGTCTCCTCTAGAATATCTCAGGATATGTTGTCTGAAGCTCTGAGTTCATTTGTTCCTCTGTGGATCTGGATTGAGTGGACCTTCCAGTATGTCTCAGGTGGAATCCGGGGTCCACACAACAGCAGACCTGGCAGAGGTCTGATCTAGGCCTCAGATCTGAGAACTAGTTTCTAAGACACTGTCCAAGTTAGAGCGCCTGGGATCCCTGCTTCCTCTGGGTTCTTAGAGGTTGGGGACAGAGCTGCCACACAAGATCTGCTTAGTGCTCTGGCCCAGATCGGAAGGAACCAGTGTTCCCGGCCAGGAGTAACTTCCTGGGTCCTATTGGTTCCCAGTTACTCCCTGTTTAGGGCGGGCCCTGCTGTCTGCTTACCTAGGACACTGCCTGAGTTCGAGTGCCTGGGATCCCTGCTTCCTCTGGGTTCTTGGATGTTGGGGGCAGAGCTGCCACCCAAGATCTGCTCAGTGCTCTGGCCCAGACCGGAAGGAACCAGTGTTCCCAGTGTTCCGTGCTGGGAGTGACTTACTGGGTCCTTTTGGTTCCCAGTTACTCCCTGTTTAGGGCGGGCCCTGCTGTCTGCTTACCTAAGATACTGCCTGAGTTCGAGCGCTTGGGATCCCTGCTTCCTCTGGGTTCTTGGATGTTGGGGGCAGAGCTGCCACCCAAGATCTGCTCAGTGCTCTGGCCCAGACCGGAAGGAAAGCACTATTTTTTAAGTGTCTATGGCTCATGCATTTGCAATTTTTTATGTCTTTGTTTTTCACTAATGTTGCCATTAGCAGTCCCTTCTGCAAAATTAAGAATTGGAGATATAGATACCTACTGGATTGCAGTGCAGGTGCATAATAGATGTGAAAAATGCCTGCAGTTTAGGTCATAGATTCTGAGATATCTGATATTCTTCAGTATTCTTATATATTTGCACATGCATTCACTTAATATGTAGATACTAGTTTTTATTAAGGTAGAGTGCTGATGTTTTATTATCCCAAAGTACATAAATAGCACAATGGGAAGATTCAATAATGATAACTGCACCCATCCTGATTTTTAAAACATAAGATCAAGGGGTAAGACTTAGTTTATCCTTAACTTTTCCTGAATAGTTTTATCTCTTGGAAGGTCAACAAGGAAAGGCGAAAGAAGAAAGGAAATCAGGGTTAATTGTGGCCAGGAAACAATTTTACGAAAGTACACAGAAAGGACCAAAGGACATACATGATACACAGCTTGACAAATGTAAAGACGTGTTAGAGAGAAAACCAGAGACAATATAAGGATGGGATTGCAGTGTCTGAGATGCTTAGGGAAACGTGGACTCAAGAATGCTGAGAATCTTTGGGTGTAAAAGAATTGACCAATGAACTGTGCTATTTGATGAGAAATTCTGTAGCATGGCAACTGTAGCATAGTAACTATGCTAGCAAAAAGAAGCTAGAATTTTAATATTAATGAATACAATTGTTACTGTAAGTTTAGCTGCTTTTACTGGCATCCTTGCTGTAGAGTGTAACATGATTTCATTTTCCTTGTTTTCTGAGGTGTAATTATGTTCTCCCCTCTCATAAGAGATAGAAAATGAAGAAATTGCCAGGAAAGTTTGAAATTATTGAGACCTTAATTTAGGCGCTTTCACAAGATTGTTAGAATACCAGAATCTATCAAATCACAAACTTCTATATAATTGGAAAATTCACTTAAGAGTAAAATTAGGATTTAGCTTCTCTAAAGGAATAAAACGTTGCTTGCCATAAATTCTGGTTGCTAAGAAACTTTGTAGAATATCTTATAGACTATCAATGTTTATTTCATCCTATACCTTCAGGACAAGAAGGTGGGGCTTAGTCAGATACATATTGGCTCAAATAGCTTTCCTTAAAGCTTCCCGAGGACTCCCTGCCAGTGCACTCTGCTCATAGCATTATAGCCCTAAGCCCTTCATCTCATTCATTGCACTATGGGGAGTTGTGGGGATACTTTAAGTGGGTCTCACATCTCTCCACTGTCTATTCCTGGACTTCTCTTACTAAGTAACCCAAGCATGAGACACCTGAACAGATGTGTGAGCAGAACTTTATGCCATTGCTGTAGTCGGAAACTTTGGAAAACTGACTCAAAACAGGAATTCCTTTCATAGGCTTCAGTGATGTGCCTGGCACTTTTTCTTAGTCAGGTGAATAGCATGCGGGGCTCCTGATGGACGGTTATCTGACTTAAATGTAGAAATGTGTGCCAGAAGAGCAGCAGTGTGAGAATAGCATGGCATTGTTCTACACTGTTTACTTAGCATTCAGTTGTTATTCTGTGGAAGGAGCCATAGACCTACCGATAGAAACGTTTCTGCCATGCTGAAAGTGGCTTCCAAGAGTGCTGGAAGGGATGTCACCAAAACTTACCTGGCATGATTTTCTTGTCTTGTGTTAAAAGATTCCTCCCTCCAAAACATTTATCCCAAACCACAACATAGCTCAGAAGAGAGTCTTTTGGAATCTCAAATCTCTACCCACTGCTTAAACACTTGATTAGAATGGAAACCTATGTGAATGCATCAGCTTAGGCATTGTTAGGATGGATGTCGTCTGTAAATTAGGGGAGGGTCTTTGCCCTATTAATATTGTACCTGGAACTTTGGATGTGTGTTGCCTTAAAAAGTGAGATGGAGTCTTATGTAGATGAAGCTGGCTTTGAACTCCTAATTGTCTTGCTTTGACCTCAAAAATGTTGACGGTAAATGTGTCACCATCTTAGTTTACATTTAGAACATGTTAAAGCAAAGTTTGTCAAGATTTTCAGTACTTTGATCAAAAGATGCATGGGAAACAAGAGGCAATAGAAGGTCTCTCTGGTAGTTTGTTGTATCCAATCTTTCATGGAATCAGGGTGGCAACCAGGAGATATATGGGAGTGTATTAGGTGTATGGTCACTTGTGCCATGTAAATTACTTTTGCCTTCAAAGCTTACTATCAGCGTGAACACACACATAAGACTTCGATGATGGAGTGTCCTAGGAATGCCAATTGCATAGCTTGATGGGTCAACAGTTACTCAGTTGATAACAGACAGTGGAGGCTGTATAGGAACTCAGTACTTGAGCATTGTTAAACATTCAGTCTTTACTAAATTCTAACAGATGATCCTTAAAGGAACATTTTGGATTCACTCCAAAATCTCAAACTCCCATATTGTCATCCACTTACATGCTGTTGCCAAAGACTCCAAATAGCATTCTTATTTACCAGAGATTTTAAGACACAGGTGTTTGTGCTTAGATATAGTTGAGACTTAATGGAATTATTTGTAGCAGCTCAGAGCTGTTATGTAGCTCTTTCTTATTCAGACCATCATTCATTAATAGTAGTTTTGGTGAATCAATAAATAGGCCAGGTTAGCACATCTATTTTTATGAAAATACTGTCTTGATATCTAATATCTTAAAGGGACCCTTTTGAATTTTTGTTCATTAATGTTTATAGAAGCAGCCTATTTAATAATATAATTTTAACCTTTAAAGGGAGTAATCACATGGAGGTAGAAGGTCTCTGAATTTCAGTAGGATATAATTCTCAGTTTCTGATAGCAGACACTAAGAACATGGAGTAACTGGTATGTTAACTATGTAGAAGATTCTGAATCCTCTTTGGTGTATGAGAAGTAGGGAGGGAGATGAAGGCGCGAGAGGGAGAGGCAGGCATTGGATGGCTGCTCTTCCAGAAAACTAAGGTTTGATTTTTAGCACCTGTATAATGGATTAAAACCATCTCTAACTCCAGTTTTAAGGGTTTTTTCCTCCCTCTTATGTTATAAGCACCAGGAATATATGTGGTGCACACACATATGTGCAGGCAAATCTCTCAAGAACTTAAAATCAAACACCTTCTTTGTCTCTATACTTTTCTGAGCTACATCCTCTTTCAGTGTCAAATGTCAAACCAGAGTAAAAAGTGATGAAAGAAGGCAGATGAGTTGGGTCAGTGGGTAAAAGTTGCCTATCTTCCAAGCCTTTAATCTTCCAAGAGTTTAATTACCAGAACCCACATGATAAAAGTAGAGAGGCAACTTCTTCAAATTATCCTCTGACTCCCTCCCTCCTGTGATGGCAGCCATCAGTGCATGCATGTGTACACAAATAAATATAATAAAAAGAAAAATACCTTATTTCCTTGAAGCATGTAGTACAGATTTGAGAAAACACTGAATCCAAACCAGAACAATTAGACAAGATAAGCAGTGATAGATGCTCCTGTTCCATCAATTTGCATGGGAAGTAATGCTTAGATGAGAGGATGGGATAGCTATTTGCTGCAAGGGCTTGTTTCCAGAGAAAGCCTTTAGCATAACTGCTCTTTTACTAAGACACATTTAAGAGTAGCACTGCACAGGAGGAAGAAGACAAATGGGTTTAGACGCTAGCTATATTGAACTGAGTGCCAGCTGTGTTAGCTGCTCTCTCCTTTGATCACACAATCTTCTAGTCCCTTTAGACAAATGAGATTGGGATCTCAGTTTAGCAAATCACATCAGATCCCAGGACATTCTGAAATTATTTATCGGAAAGTTGATTGTAATGTAATGTTAATGAGATAAGTAGAAATGGCAAAACCAATCAGGACTCACTTAAAAACGTATGTAAAATTAATCTTTTTTTTTTTTTTTTTGCAAAATAACATTATTTATATTAAAACTATAGGATATCATGTGCCTGTCCTGATGTTACTTCTACTTAAAATTCTCGGTGAATGACAAAAAGAATTAGTATTGCAGGCCCAGGTTAGGTTAAAATAAAGTGCTTTTATGAGATAGATTGAAGCTCACAATGGAATTTCTTCTTGGGGAAAGAGGAAATGAAAATGTGACAAGAAGCCTAGGATTTAACTCTTAAGTAATATTTTTTTCTCAAAATAACATTTATATTAGACATAAATATAATTACACAATTACACAAATATAATTAGTGATAATTATATTTTAAAATTCTGATATGTGTCACCTACATTGAAATTTTCGAAATCTAGCTTAATAACCTTTAATTGTATCTATAAAATTAACCCTTCCCACAGAATATAACTTTGATTACAGCAACAAGTTCAGCACTTATAGAGTTGAAAGAGATAAAATATTTTTAAAAACTGAACACATACAAACAAATAATAGTAACAACAAGAAGTATCTTCAGTCCTAAGCATTGGCCTTTGCTTAGGTAGAGTGAACTGGAAAGCTGCATTAAGAATGAGTCTTCAGTGGTTCATTTGGATAAGAATCCATTTCATTTCCCTTTGGATCAGTTGACATACATAATCTGGTTTCCTTTTTTGTAAATTTTTTTCTCAGTGATGCAGGACATTGTTAATATCAGAAATAATAATGACCTATCAAAAGTTTATGGTTCTGTGGTAGTAGCTGTCATAGGTCAGTGAATTTGAAAATTCAAAAACGATCCTTTCACTAATCAAATATCTTCAATGTTAGTAGGCGGTGTTTCTTAACATGTGGCTTTTGTTTGGGGATCTGTCCTTCCTCCCACTCTTCTTCCTTTCGTTCCTCCCTCTCTCCTTCCTTCCCTCCTTCCCTTCCTTCCTTGCTTCTGTGATAATTCTTTTAGTTCTTCAGTAGCATAGGAAGAGGGAGGTACTGTCTGGTTCTGTTTTGTGTTTTCACAACTTGTTTACTTCTCTGTCTTGAGCGTTCCTGTATTTTGGTCTCATTTGTTGGGATGACAGGCTATTGAGTAATCAAAGAAACCACTGAAGGAAGAGAAAATAAAATAGCACTGATAATCCATACATGAGCTGATAAACCTCCCATTTTTTAAGTGCAGGCTGGAATCACTGACCATAAAATGAAGTCCTGTAAAGTTTTTCTGCTATGTGTTCAACTATCTTTTGTTATGCTATAAAAGAATTGGCCTACGTTGTGAAGAATCAAAAACAAATACTAAGTTAGGACATATGATTGTTACTTAGAGGAGTTTTTTTTTTTTTTTTCAGAAAAGAACAAGCAGGCATTTAAGAAAAGTTGAGCTATGTCATCATGGGGCTTGTTTGGAATGGTAGTCTCCACAACTAAGTTTCACTGTAGTCCTAGTGTACGTAATTTTCTTCAGTGGATCATTCATGCTGTAGTTGCATCAAAAGAGTAATAAGATAATGTTATTCATAAATTCATATTACTCTTTTTACGACTTTATGAAAATGTTAGTTTATCTTAAATTAGTTTTAATATCTAAATTATGGTGACATTAGAAGAAAAAATATATAATGAAATAAAATATATAAAGAAGACATCTCTCTATATTTAATATATAAATAAATATAATATGAAGAGAGTCCTCTCAATCAATCATTGTATTACTTGTATGTATATGATTTCAGGGCTGACCGATTACTGTTAGGGGACTGATCCCTTGGGAGGATTTTCTCTCACTCTCAGCATTCCTGTAGTTGTGTGTGTGTGTGTGTGTGTTTGTGTGTGTGTGTGTGACAGAGAGAGAGGATGAGAGAGAGAGAGGGAGAGAGAGAGAGAAGATGTGAGAGAGAGGAAGAAGAGAAGAAGAAGAAGAAGAAGAAGAAGAAGAAGAAGAAGAAGAAGAAGAAGAAGAAGAAGAAGAAGAAGAAGAAGACAATAACGATGACGACAGCAGCAACAATTATACAAAAAGAGGTCACTATTGTCAGAGGAATCAGAGATGGGAAACAAAAACTGAACCAGGGAGAAAATACAGAATTTTGATGATGGAATGACATGGATGGTCAGGAGCTGCATAAGTAAGAGGAAGTTTTGTGTAGACTAAAGAAAATTGTCAAAAACAATGAAAATATAACTTGTGTGGGGTGGAATCTATCTACATTCTGTCTAGAAAATTGCATAAGTCAGTCTGAGCAAAACCTTAGATCTTTGTGTATCAAAGTTCTGTCAGACTCTACCTTTTAGAATTCCCTTTCGATATTTGTTCCTCAGGAAAGTCTCTCTTCATTGAATGACCTATAGTGTGCCTCAGCACTTTCTCTGAATGTATGTTGCAATTCTACTTTGAAATTCAATTCAACCAATAGTCTTGCTACAAGCTAGATATTCATTCTATGGAGGCTATAAATGTACTTAAAGATAAGACATATAATATATATATATATATATATATATATATATATATATATATATATATATATATAATAGAGGTCCTTATGGAAACTTCAGTTATAGTTAAAGTCTTAAAGTATACAAATGAAGTATGAAAATACTTATTTATCATAATTTCTAAATGAATCCAGTTAGTACTATAGACATTCTACAATGATGCCAACAAATTCATCATAACCTGCCATTATTCTTTAGAGAACAGAATGAGACTCTGGTGCTCTAAAGCTGGAAGACTAGCTCACCCCCACTCATGCTATGACAACTGAACTGCCACTACTCATTGCTTCTGTGTATTGGAGTGCTTTTGCTTTAATTACATCGCATATCTCACTGCTCTTTGAATTGCTGTCATCAAAAGGAAGGGTTGTTGGTGGGAGTTAGAAGAGAGAAAGGAGAACTCTGGTATCCTGATGGTGAAGTGTACATTGATAGAACAGTTGTGGAAAACAGCATGGGGGGCACTTAGAGTATTTAAAAATAGGATTTCTGTATGATCCAGCAATTTTTTTTCTGGACATCTATCTACTCAAGGGAAACAAAATCACCACCTTTCTAAAAATATCTGCCTCCCCCCTTTTCATCACAGCCTTGTTTGCAGTACCCAAGAGAAGGAAACAGTCTAAGTGTCTGAATAAAGGGATAAAGAAATTGTGATGTCAAGAAATTCTGACAGTTTCCTTGTTATATCTGAATAGTGCTTACAGCATAAAGGCTGTCTTCTGACAGGAGCCTTCCACTGAATTCCTAAGGTGAAGATTTCCCCCTCATCGGTTATTCTATTAACTTCAATAACAGATGCTAAAAATACTAGCAGATACTTTAACGCTGATAGTGCTAACTGATATATCAAAAATTTCAGTGGATCATCAGCTTATATGATTAAATATTCAAGGCATAAACTATATTTAAAAATGTCTACTGCTTCTATATGTTTCCTCCCATGCATTAGCATTAAATGCTTATTTTTTAATTTGAGAGTAACATGCAGAAATTATCTAAGTAGGTCACTTATAATTGAATTTCATATACAGTGTTTATTTTTCTTGATCTATGAACATCTTGGTTGGATGGTTGTAAAAATAATGAAACTGAAAATCTGCATAAATTAATGTCTAAATGCAGCATTGCTGGGAGAAAATATCAATAATGTAAAAAATGGGAAGAAAACTATCTTTTACAATGTATTTATTACTGTATTTTGATAAATAGAAATTAATGACAGTAGTATTTCTCCTTTTAGGAGAAATGGGAACAAAAATGATGTAAAATGTTACTGCTCTGATCAGAGATCCTTTAAAAGTAATCATTTTGAAGTAACTACTATAAAATTTAATTTTAAAATTATACTTACTTTTAATACCCCTCCACCAATCCTAGTTACAGAAAAACTCTATGTATTAAGGTTGCATTAAAATTAACTTGTGGTGGTAGTAAAAGATTACAATTACTGACTTATTTTTTTAATTTTATTATTTTTATTTTATGTGCATGTGTGTTGTGTGTGCCGGTGTCTGTTAGTATTTATAGGAACACAAGTGTGCCTGGTTTCTGCAGAGACCAGAATGCATTGGATTCCCCTGGAATTAGAGTTACAGATGGTTGTGAGTCACTATGCAGGTGCTGAGGATCAAATCTGGGTCCTCTGGAAGAGCATCTACTGCTCTTAACTGCTGAGCCATCTCTCCCTAGCTCTACATTTCCTGAGTTCTTACTATATGTCTGACATAAGTACAGGAAAAAAAGAGGAAATGCTTTTGCACAACTCATACTTTGCGGCAAAAGTAGATATATCATTAATATTTCTCTTTCTGAAGAAATATTACTGTTACTGAAGAAATGTTGACACTGAGAAGTTTCATATTGGGCTGAAGTCATATGGCTATTTATGGCTTGTAATATGTAGCTCTACGACAGCACTGTGTTTTTTGATCATTCAGTCCTATGCATTTCTTAGAAAAAAACTGGGTCTTATCTCTGTTCCTCTAGGCGACTAGTGCCTCCATTTGTTACTGAGACGCCTTTCTTTTTGTGAAGGTAGTGGCCTTAGATGGATAATTTTCTGACTTTTATACTGGATAGCTGCAAACTCAGAGAGCCGGTGCATGATTATTTCTCTTTTATTTATTCTCATTCGTTGTCCTCTTTCTTCTTCCTTATATCTTCCCTGCCCCCTTCCTACCATTTCTTTTTAAAAACTATTTTAACTTTTTACTTCTTTTATTCCAGTGACTACCCAGGTCTTAAGGCTTGTGTATTACTGTTACTTAATACTAAACCCAGAGTGCATTTTCCAGCCAGCTTAACTAGTTGTTGACTTTTGACACTGTATCTTGAATGTCTTTTTTAATCTCCTGGTTGAGCTTTCTTGGTCTTGTCTAGTTCCCAGGAGCCTCTGTTCAGATTCCTTGGTCAGGATGTCATTTCCTCATCCTAGCAAGTAAATGGTGCAATATTGTTTTCTTTCTGTAGTGACTGTTTGGTGAACTTGTCTGGTTCTGGGAATTTAAATCCAACTAAGTAAATTGTATATATTTTTCTCATTCGTTCCTGTATCTTGAAACAATATTGTGAATTCTCTTTTTTATAGTGTGCCTAGCATTCCCTGTTAGAGGAATGTACTTTGCTGCTCTAATCTTTGATTTGAGCATATAATTTACTAGATTTGACCAATAAAATGTCAAGTACAAGTGCCTTTATTTCACTTTCTTTTGCTTTCATGCTTATCTTTTTTTCTGGAGATTTGAAATGTAGATTTTTAATTGTCTGCTATTTCTCTGTTCATTACTTTCCAGTGATTTCTGACTGAGTGTCATAGTCCATTTTGGCTGTTGTAGCAGAATATGTCCTTGTTTAAAGACAGCTCTCTATGCCCTGTCTTTACAAGGGAGGACAAAGGTTTAGTAAGACTCCAGTCTCTTTGGTGCCCCCTGTTCTCTTTTCTACCCAGAAGCATATGGGGTGCTATTGTTTCAACATAGCTATTGAAGGAAGCATATGGGGTGCTATGGTTTCAACATAGCTATTGAAGGGAGGGGAATATACATTCGATCTGTAGTACTCAAACCAAATCCTCCTGTTGCTATGAATTCTCTATTTACACCTTGTCTGTGTTGTCTCTGAATTCTGCCTACATGCTTTGTTCACTGTTCTTCCAGCCAAACTGGGCTCTGTTGTTTATGGGATATATAGAGCCTGCTCTGTCCTAAGCATTTTATACTTGGTTTTTGTCTCAGCTTCAGCGTTTTTCTCCAGGCAGACAAAAGTCGACTCTGTGGTACCCTATACATTTCTGCTCATGTTTTAGGTGAGGCTTTTTAAACACTGTATTCCAAACCATATAGACACCTCTGTATCACCATGTCCATTTTCCTTTGTTTTTGTTCATAGTATTGACCACTTTTATCATACGAGTTATTTTGTTAATTGAAAAAATGTAAAAACAGGCGAAGGAATCTAAACAGTTCTCAATAAAAGAATTCAAAATTGCAAAGAAAGACCTCAAAAACGTTATCCTTAGCAATTAGAGAAATGTGCATTAAAACACCTTTGAGATCTTACTTCACTTTGGTCAGGATGGCTAAGAATAACCAAACAACTGACAGCAACTGCTGGTGAGGCTGTGTTGAGAGAAGGGCTCTCCTTGACTGTCATGGGAATGTAAGTTGATGCAGCTGCTCCAAACTTCGGTATTGGAGAATCCTCAAAGTCTAAAAATAAATCTAGCATATGACCTAATATACCACTCCTTGGCATATGCCCAAAGGACTTGACATCTTAATCCACAAATACTGTCTTAGTAATGTTGACAGGTACCATATTTACAATGGCCAGAAAATGGAGCCAGCCTAAATGTCTTTCAGCAGATGATTGGATAATGAAAATGTGATATAATATTTAGCTATAAATAAAGAACAATGAAATCAGAAAATTTTCACACACATGAATGTATCTAGAAAAGAGTATATTGAATGAGGTAACACAGACTTAGGGTATTCTCTTCAAATATAATTAATGTGTGTGTGTGTGTGTGTGTGTGTGTGTGTGTTTGTACACATGTATGTGTGTACACCTAATAGGGTGTATTATGTTTATATGTGTGTGTGATATATATATATATATATATATATATTATGTATGTCTGCCTGCTTATGTGTGTATGTATACAAACCAAGACTATACTTTTATGTTTAAAAGCTTCTTTACTAATCTCTCATAAATATTAAAAGCTAGTGCAATTGCTCTACCATGAAATGCAAAGTGAAAAGGTCTGAATTTCCTACCACGAGCATTTGTTGTTTGAAATATCACATGAAATTTCATTGGTGGTAGATGTTGGGGGAGGGGGAATTTCCTGTCTTCTGGCACCATAAGAATAGCCTTTTACTATTTGCTAATGGGCTCTCTTTTGCCTCATGCTTTCTAGAACTTATGATACAGATATTTCAGGATATCTGTAATTTTGCTGTTCTTTCTTCAGTAAGCTGTGAGTTTCTTGAGGTCAGAAAGTAGGTCATATTCCCTGCTTTATCTCTGAGTTACCAGAGAGGTCCTAGAGCATGTTAAACCCATGTTTAGATGAGTGATCATTAGATACTCTGTTATGTTTTCAGGCCATCCTAAGTATTAGCTTGCCAATTTTTCACAGGAAATTAGTAGTTGTATTTGTTTTCTGTACTAGGCTTCTTTGGAGATATCAGATCACAGAAATGTCAGTGATTCCCAGGAAAGGGTATTTTATTTTTCTTTTCTTTTTACCATACCTCTGATTCTTACAAACCTTTTTTTGGACACACATAAATGCTTAAATCAGTCACTAAAACATGGAGGAGACTGATTAGATCTGTTGAACTTAGGCTTTGATGAGCCTCACTTAGTATCCGTTGATAAACCTTAATTAATGAAAGAATCTGACCAAATCCTGCTGCTGTGATGTTCTACTTTAGAAGTGGAGAAAAACAGGTTTGCAGAAGTTTCACATTATACATCTATACATTATGCTGGGGTTTGCTCATTGCAATATGACCCACTTAGATACGAGCATATAAGCAACATATTTATCACCAAATTTTAATGTCTTATGTAATTAAAATAATGCATAGAATACTTCAGGGAGATGTAAAGTAATGAAAAACAGACATGCTCTTTTCCTCTGAGAAAGCCTCATCCTAAGGCCTACTGATGCTCTGCATTTTCATTGGGAGTCTGAACTACACAGAAAAGTTTCTGTTTGCAGTGGGTACCTGCTTTCTTCAAATACATAATTCTTATAATGTATAGAATGGATATTTGTAATTTTCTATCTGGAATAATATTAAATATTTTACCTAGAAAAAAGCATCTACACTCCCTATTCATGTTAAAGCATTGTCCTGTAGAACCTACAATCTGCAAGTGAGGTAGGTAGGTAATTTTAGTTGTTTCCTAACATTTAAGGCTGTATTTTATGTTATAAACTCAAAAGACAGCAACAGCAACAACAAATCCCATTTAAACTCATAGTTGTCAGTCTTCAACTCGATGTGCAGGTATCTTCTTACAGTATGGACATATTCTTCATATTAAGTTAGGAGGCACTAGTAGTGGTTATTTTGCTGCTTCTCACTGTGTTCTGAGAGGAGGATTCATTTGATCACCTTTAGGGAAAAGAGTCCTGAAGAAGCCTAGAGCAGCTCATGTTCCGCTCAATGCCCCTTTCAGGCTTTCATCCTCTTCCTCTCCTCTTCATTGAAATGGAAGTAACAAATACAAACTATCTATATTTAAAGTCTGTGTCTTTGGTTGGGTTTTCTTGCAGTAAAGAGACACCATAATCACCATGGCAACTCTTATAAAGGACAACATTTAATTGGGGTCAGCTTATAGTTTCATAGGTTTAGTCCATTATCATCATGGCAGGAAACACAGCAGAGTACAGTCAGACATGGTGCTGGAGAAGGAGCTGAGAGTTCTACATCTTTATCAGAAGGCAGTAGAAGGAGACTGTGCCACACTAGACATAGCTAGAGAACAGGAGTCCTCCACAGAGATACAGTTTCTCCAACAAGGCCACACCCACTCCAGCAAGGCCACACCCACTCCAACAAGGCCACATCTACTCTAACAAGTCATATCTCCTAATAGTGCCACTTTCTATGTGCTATCTATTCAAGCACATGACTCTATGGGGAGTCATACTTATTCAAACCACCACAGTCTGCATCATGTTTTGATGTGTGTGCATGTGTGTGTGTATGTTTGTGTGTGTGTGTATGTGTGTGTAGATAGAGAGAGATATTATAAAATAATTAACACTGTTAAGGTAATTTGCAAATTCCTAAGAGCCTTTAACATTCTGATTTGTATGTGATAACAAAATTTAAGGATTATAATCAGCAAATTTGAGTATATAATACAGTCTAATTACTCATAGTTCTTATATTGTATTTTTCACTCTGGAAGCTAGTCTTCATAACTAAAATTACGAATTCTTAAACCAACTTTTTGTGATTTCCTTACATCAAGACCCTGGGAAACTACTGCTTGACTCTACTTCTATAGCTTTCATAATTTTAGGTATTTAAGTAAGGTATAGAATTCAGTAATATTTGTTCTATGTTTAGCTTTTTGAACATAGCAAAGTAAATATTTTATGACTGAAGCATATTTTGGTTTTGGTAGTACTGGTAGAGGTGGTGGTGGTAGTGTATGTATATACTCCGTTTTCCTTATTCCTTATGAATTTACTTGAAAACAGATGATTACACTCTCGACATTGTAAAAAAGATGCTGCAGTTGGATTAGAGATGTTCAGATATGTCTTCATTATTTATTTCATTGTTTTTGTATCCATGCTGGGGAGTGCAGTTGCTCTTTCCTATGGTACTTTCTGTTTTTAATGATTTCAGAATCTCTCATGTTTTCGACACTAGTTTACATTTCTACCAAGAGTATGCAAATGTGTCCTTTTCTCTTGTCCTTTTGATAATAGCCATCCTAATGGGAATGTGGTTATATCTAGCTCTGATTTTTATTTGCATTTCCCCTGATGATTATTGCTTTTGAACATTTAAAAAAAATGCTTCTTAGACATTTTTTTGTGTGTGTGAATTTGAAGAATATACAAAGGATGTGCTTTGCGCTCTTGGCTGTCAGCCTGTAGTACCATTGGGAGATATTAGAACATTTCTAAAAAGATGGATTCCGACAAAGAGGGTAGGACATGGTTGAAAGGGAAGTTTAGGGACCCAAACCCATTCTCTTAGGTTTTGTATTCTTTCCTGCACCCTAAGTGAGCTGCTTTGATGTAACACAAACTCCCCTTCATTAAGTTCCATCTCACTGTAGGTCCCAAAGGAATGGAGCCAGTTGCTCATGGCCGAAAGCATCTAAAACAGTTTACTTAACACCTATAAGTCTTTCTTCCTTTATAAAGTAGATTTTTTTCAAGTGTTTTGTCACAGTGATGAAATACTGATTAATATAGATATTTATTTGGCTTCTTTAGGGAAAAATGTCTAGGTGCTTCTCTCTCTCTCTCTCTCTCTCTCTCTCTCTCTCTCTCTCTCTCTCTCTCATTTTTTGTTTTTCAAGATGAGATTTCTTTGTGTAATAACCATGGCTGGAACTTCTTTCTAGAACTGCTATAGTTTCAAGTTTTACATGCAAGTCTTTAATGCATTTTAAGTTGAATTTGTGTATCAATTAAGGAAAAGCTTAAATTTCATTATTCTGTATAACATAATCAGTTTTCCTAGCATAATTTATTGTATATAATATTCTTTAAACATTTTGTGCTCTTATTTAAAACGAAGACTTTTCTATGTAACCTTGACTTTCCAGGAAATGTATAAGCCAGTATGGTTTCAAACTCAAAAAGATCTTCTTGCCTTTCTCTTGAGCTCTGGGATTAAAGGTTTACACCAGAATGCCTGGCTTGTTTTCTCTCATTTTCTGATAAAGGTATTTACTATAAATTGGTATCTTTATTTATGGGTTCTCTTTTGGGTTCTACTAATCTATTTTAAAACTAATTTGTTTTATGTCAATACCATGCCATTTCAGTCCATAAAATTTTATGGTATAATTAGCATTAGGTGAAAGAGTGACTCCAACTTAATTATTATTCAAGACTGATGTGAAAGTCCTAGATCGTTTTTAGTTTTGTGTAAATTTCATTACTAATTTCTGTTGCTATAAAACATTAACTTTGAATCTTAGAATTAGCTATATTTGTTATTTCAAAGTAAACAGCATGTATCTTAACAGTTTTCCTGATTCTCCATAAACACAGATGTTACCATATATGCATATGTTCATAACTAATTTTCATTGATGCTTTATAGATTATATTATACAGATCTTTCATCTCCTTGTTTAAGTGTATTCCTAAGTGTTTTTAAAATTTTGATACTGTTATAAAAATGGTATATTTAAATAGTTTTTCTTGGAAGTTAATTCTTATTTTATGTAAAAACATCTGATTGTTCTTTATAAATTGATTTTATAGCCGGGCAGTGGTGGCGCACGCCTTTAATCCCAGCACTTGAGAGGCAGAGGCAGGCTGATTTCTGAGTTTGAGGCCAGCCTGGTCTGGTCTACAGAGTGAGTTCCAGGACAGCCAGGTCTATACAGAGAAACCCTGTCTTGAAAAACAAACAAACAAACAAAAATTTGATTTTATATCTTGCACCTTCACTGAATTTATTATTTCCACAAATTTGGGTAGAGTCTTCAAGGCATTCTGTGTATAATAAAATCACGTCATCCTAAAACCAAAAGATTTATTTCTTCCTTTTTTTATCAGTATGTGTTTAATTTATTTATGATGCCTATTTTTTTCTGGCTTCAGTTTCTAAGTTTAGTATATGATTGGGATTTTTGGAATGGTTTTCTTCATTATGGTCTTAGGAAAGGCTTATGCCTCTTCATCACTGAGTAGCTCTCTGTGGATTTATTCTTATGTAACCTTTATCTTGGTGATCAATAAAAATTGTCCTATGTCTAACTTTATCCAAAAATGTTATTGCAATAGGATGTTGTCAATTACAGTATGAAACAAAGTCTTTCTTTTCATTAAATTGATTTTTAAAAATAAAAACAAGATACGCTTTATCAATTCAAGTGTGGTTTATGATATAAGATCACTAGGAACCCCTTTGTTCTCTCATGTTGTACATCTCAATGTTATCTATATCTTTTTTCATTAAGTCTTTCATAAGTCATTTGTTTTCATATTTAAATAAATAACGTTGCTATTGTATGCATACAAAGAAAATAAGGCAAGAAAAGTCTCTAACCTGCTCAAGGTCATGTAGTTACTTAAGCTACAGAACTTTGACTAGAGTTTTCTAGGTCCTGCGCTCAGTATCATACCATCCATATGGTTATATGCTGTCTGATCACATCATTAAAATTAAAAACGCAGTAGGTTACATTGAGGGACATTATGGTAGAAATTAGTGAAGTGACTTAATGGGTAGAGGAACTTTGATGTCTTTTATAATTCACTAAACTCAACAAGATTTGACCTGTTGTTGGAATTTCTGATTTCTCCTGGGTTTTCTTGATTTTAATCTGCAGTATTTTCAAAGGTCTGAGAAGGACCTTAACAAAAAGCAATTCATCATGTTGGCCAGCAGAGATCTGTAGTTTCCTAGAGCAGTGAACCTTTGAGTTTCAGACAGCTTGGGGTATTGAGTTCAAACATTCACACTTCAGGCAAAAAAAAAAACAAAACAAAACAGTAAAAGTATGCAATAACCTGGAAAATACATTTTCCACCCTAAATCTGTGTTGGACTTCCTCATCAGAAGTACTACCACAACAAATAGAGCAGCAGTCCATACTTCCTTCCAGTTGCCCTGGGACCAGCAGAACACAATGGGAATGATTGATCAATTAAAGCAATATAATCTGTACGAGGAAGGAAGAAGACTGTAGTTAGGAAGGCCATTTCTAATGTGCTCTGGGAAGCTGTGCCAGCTCTCTAATGGATACCTTGGCTGCAAGAACACAGCAGGAAACTGTATTGCACTTGAGATGCTACATTTATGTGGACCCCTGCTATTGGTTTTGCTGACAAGCAGGTTGTACAGGGAGAAGAGGGATTATTTTTCAAGGAGGCCTGGCTTTTACAGGCATAGAAACACTTTAAAAGGTTTTTCTGCTTACTTAAAAATTCTCTGATTAAGGAAGAGCTGAGGCACTGCTAGGAGAGCATTTAGCTTACTGTGTAAACAACCCCTCTGCTCTCCCAGGTTTCCTTGCTTTCATTTGCAGAGAGCACAAGTGAGTGGACAGTTAGGAGGCTCCTCTCCAGCTCAGGACAGCCCCATCACACTGGGCTGTTGTTACATTTTTACCTTAGGACTATTTTATGCTCAGAACTTGTATAATTTTATTATAGTTACAGGTGTAACCATTCCTAATTCTGGTAAATAGATTTTTTTCATTTCTTTCCATTTGTTTTGTTTTGTTTTAGCCCCTCTCCTGTCACTTTCTCTCTCCCAGATCTTTTTCTCCATTTTCCTCAGACAAGAGCACACCTCTCAGGGATATCAATCAAATATGGCATAATTAGATACAGTAAGTAGTCACAAGACCCCTCATATCAGTCTCAGCAAGGTAACCCAGTAGGAAAAAGGGGGCGGGGGTCCTGAAAGCAGGAAAAAGAGAGACACTCCCACTGTTAGAAGTTTCACAAAACACCAATGTAACAACAGTGACATGTATGCAGAGGACCTGGTGCAGAGCCCTGCAGCCCCTAGGAGCTCTGCTTATTTGATTCTATGGGCCATGTTCTGGTGGCCTTGTTCCCTGTGGCTTCTGGAGTTCTTCCTTTCCCCTTTTGAAGGTTTCCCTGAGTCCAAGGAGGTTTAATTCTTTGCCTGATGTTTCCTGTGAGTCTCTGCACCTACTCCCACCAGCTTATGGCAAGCCTTTCTGATAACAGTTGAGCTAGGACTCTAGTAAATAGATTTGTTCACCAGTATATCACACTAGTAACTTAAGGACATGTGAACTATCTAACGTAGTATAACAGGGACGCTTCTGTGTTATCATACAATTTTACTTGTGCTTTCAGAACATAACTTTGCGACCAGTAGTTGAAGAGACCAGGATGTAGAGACTGGGGAGATACTATAGGGCAGTCAAGGAGAGTAAATGAAGAGAAGTTGTTGGGGTGGCATAACAACATATATAAGGAATTGAGCAGATCTGCACTTTTGTAAGGATGCAGAATTTAAAGAATTTAATAATGCATTGATAATGTTAAAGAACTGAGATGTTAAGATGTCTGAACTTAAACTGCTCAAACTATATGGGCAGAAGTAATGTTACTAAGGTATGGGAACATTGATCATCAATTTGAGAACAGCATGACTGTAAATATAAGTTGTTGTTGATTTTGATGATGCATTTGAGCTTTCCTAGGGTCATTCTCATTCTCTCTCTCTCTCTCTCTCTCTCTCTCTCTCTCTCTCTCTCTCTCTCTCTCTCTCTCTCTCTCTCTCTTTCCTTGCAAGATGTGCTGGGGCAGTGATGGAGATCCCCATGGAAGAGGTGGAGGAAAGACTGTAGGAGTCAGAAGGAATGGAAGACACCAGGCGAATAAGGCCCATTGAATCAACTAAGCAGGGTTCACATAGGCTCAAAGAGACTGAAGTGGCGAGCGTGGAGCCCGCATGAGGTCCTCTGCATATATGTTATGTATGGCTGTTAGCTTGGTGTTTTCTCCACACATCTTACAGTGGGAATGGGTGGATCTCAGAGTCCTTTGGGTGTATGCCCAAGAGTGGTACAGCTGGATCTTGAGGTAGAATGATTCTATCTTCATGAGGAACTGCCACACTGAATTCCATTATGACTGTACAAGTTTGTGTACTCACCAGCAACATGTTAGT